>NW_009623239.1:24538-46830 GCF_000690535.1 Cariama cristata
CTCATAACTCTCCTTGGCAGCTGATGCTATCGCAATGATTTCCAGCTGTGCAAGAAGCAGCTTAAAATGGCTGCTGTGCTGGAGCATCGATCTTCTCCTTCTCCCTCCTCCTTTTCTGGGCAGGGAGGCAAGGGGACACACAGCCAGCGCGTGCCCGGTCCCATCCCTTCTCCAGGGCCCTGCAGGCCCTCCTGCCTTGCTTGGCAGAGCTCAGGTCTGCAGCTGGATGCTGAGCATCTAGATACAGTGAGTTTCGCTCTGGGCTTAGTCTGGTGTGTTAAAAATATAAAAATGGGCAGTTTAAAGAAGCAACAGCCCCCACCTGATTCTGAGTGCCTGCAAAGCACAGAGGTGGCTGTCCTGTCCCCCCCTGCTGAGATACCACATATGACTGCCACGAAGGAAGAGCCGTGGAGGCTGAAGAGGTTGGACATATGTAAACCTGTGAGTTTGGGGGGAAAACAAACACAAACCAAAACTTTGCCCAAAAACTCAAGATGAAAATGGTTTGAAATTGAAAAAAGCCTGGAGGACCATTTCTAGCAGGCACTGCAACAGCCAGAACACCATGAGAAAATATCATCTCTTAAGGAGAGCAAAGTCCTTCCAATGCACTTAGCTGAGGGAAACATCCACACAATTCCAGTATTTCTTTTAATGGAGCATCCAAACCACAGCATTCACTAAATGCAGGGAAAGATCTTCAAAACGCCATGCCAAGTGAAACAGATTCTACTGAAAGGGAGCATCACTCACCCAAAATCCCCAATAAGGATATTCCATACATAGCTCCGATGAAGTTTTTGAAAAGGGGGAATGAGACAAGGACTGCCAGGACTGCAGGACCCTCCCAGCCGGTTCATGTAGACCAGCCCCGAACTGCTGGCACAAGCCTCGCCTGTCCCATGGTGCTCACAGGTAGGGGCATGCAGAGCGGCCAGTGCAGGAGGCACTGTTGGAAGCAGGTACCAGGGACTCACAAGGCAACCACAGCACCATTCAGTAATTGGCCTTTGCATTAACCTGTCAGTCTTGGAGCCACACAGCTGCTGGGAATTCAATCAAAAACACCATGACAGTGTCAAAAGGCTGGCCCTGCCTCTGGGCCCTTGGCACACACACCTCCACATATGCACAGCCCAATATTTTCTCTTCTCCTCCTTTTAGCCTCTTGTGCTGGGTGGATGTATATGCACTTCTTGCTGTCTGACTTTAACACTTCATCAGAAAGCTGGAAATTTTTCTTTTAAGTGCTAAGTTTGCCATTTCTGTTGGAGTCAAGATGAAAAGCTTTCAATGAACCACCTTTGATTGGAATCAGTTCTGTTGCCTTTGGTTTGGCCAGATGTTTCCTAATTACTTATCTGTCAAAAATTTCTTTTAAATGCACAGACATTTCCTTTAAGTGAGAAATAGTGTAAGGTTCTTGTTTCGTGTCTTTGCCTGAGTGAAATAAGCCAGGCTAAGCTTCATCATCAAGGCTGGATTTTATGCTTGAACATGCAACTTAACATCAAAAGCTTGATCTTTTTTATTATTCAGTGCAGCCTTTTTAGACCAACTTCAGCAAGAGCCAAATGGCACATCATAACTTGGGATTTAAAACTTTTATTTTTAAAGCTAGATCTGAGTCATGCAGTTTTCTCCTGAGCGCGAGATGGTTTTGTGTAATAACTCAGGGCCAGAATCTGCCACCATTACTCACATCAGTAAGGGCTTACTTACATGAATAGACTTATTGAACGAGTGCTACTTAGGGTGAGTAATGGTTACAGAAGCAGTTCTGATCCTTCTCCCATCAAAAAAATATTCCCACTGATTTGAGTCAGTCGCTGGGTCCTGCAAAGATGTCCTGTCCATGACTCATGCAGCAATTACTCTGGAGGTAGAAAGACAAAGGAGGAAACCTTGAAGACTTTAATTCCCCAAACTGACCACCACTGGCGGTGCAAGCCAGCCTGGCAGGGAGCAGTGATCTGATCTAACAAGGCAGATGTCGTTATGTGTCAGTCATTTGAGACATTCGGCATCAATTTGCTATTTGGCTGCTGTCAGAAATATTTTACTTTGGGTAAGTGTCCCAAGGACCCCAATGTTGCTGCAAAAAGGAAGGGGAAAACCAGCAGAACTGAGGCCGGAACAACTCTGTGGGTGCTTTAAAGGTTCTGTTCTCTTCACTCTCCATTAAAAGAAAACAAAAATCCACTGCCTGTCAAAGCATCTGTGGATAATATACTAATACACCAGAAGGGGACTGAATTAACCAAAAATAAATCCATATAACAATTTTTCAATAGCTTTAGCGGTCAAAGCCAAATAGCATTCTTTAATGAAAGCAGGATCAGGCCAATAAAGCTTTAAGAGTTTAAAGTTATTTGATAGCTAGTTATTTTTCTTCAAAAGAGACTAAGTAAACCTCTGCCTGTAGCCTTCATCACTCCAGAAATGCTTTGTCAGTGTATTTGTGACAAATTAATTACAGCGATAGAAAATCTCAGTAGAAATGAATATTCAAAAAAAATTTTTTTGAGGCTGTTGACTTCAGGGAATGCACTTCTGTTTCTAAAGCTGTGTGTTTTCCTCATTAGCTCTCTCCCTCCCCCAGTTCTTTTCAGAAACTTTCAGAAGTGATTAGAAATGGTTTTCTTTCCAGCTCGCCAGGGGAATGGCATTAGCAGTGCAACAAACCAATGACGTTAGAGCCTTGCTGGCAACAAGAAATGGCCCATCAGCAAACTTTTCAGAGCAAACATCCTGAAATTACCATATCAGTCCTGACTACCTGATGCTAATATGCAGTAAGTTGCTTGCATGGAGTTATCTCACAAAGTTTTAACACTGAAGGATGTTGACCTCACAGCTGCAGGGAAACACAGGAGCACAGCTCGGTGGCTCCATCCACTAATGGATCCTGGCCTGATCCTGCAAACAGAAGAAGGAGCAGAGCTGGGGCAGACCACAGGTAGCTCTGACTTACCAGAGAGACACGTGGCTCTTGCTCGCTGCAAAGGCTCCAGCAAAGCAGAGGACTCCTGTTTGTCTCTTGCTCTAGTTATTGTCCATAAATTGCAGCTCTTTCTTATCTTGGGCAAAAGTAATTTCAAGTAGCACAATTCCCATTTGTGAATCTCATTAAGGCTGACAAAAGCAGGAGGCCACTGCTGCCTGTCATCTCCCATACCTCCAAGTCATCCTCCTTACCTTCACCCGGTGGTCACACTGGTCCTGTCCCAATGCTGCATGTCTTAGCCCTGTGTGAAGCACTGAAATATTGGCCTGCAAGTCCTGGAGTCTCTTCTTGACAGGTTGCTTTGTGCTGACAACAGGAATAAACACAAATAAGGCTTCTCCCAAGCTGCGGCTGCACAATCTAATTCAGGAAGCTCCCATGACCGATGGCCCCATGAGGAGCCACGTTCCTGACTCTGCTACAGGAACCAGGCAGAGATCCTGCTCCTCATCCTCACCTCCCCCCGACAACTCAATTAACGAGCTGCCTCATTAGCATCCTATACTTAATTAACAAGTTGAATTAATAAGTAGCCTGGGCTGCTTAATTAATAATTAATTAGTCCTTGGTTAATAAGGACATCAGGAACTAGTTCATAAGGGAATCATTTCAATAGATTAAGGTGAAATAAGGATCTAAAGAGGTGTTAAATGTCTGCATGGAGCTGGTGCTGGACCCCAGCCCAAGACCAGGTGTCCCTTCCTGAGTCCAGCTGCGGGTGCCACCTCACCTTTGAAGCTCTTGCTTGCCTCCTCCAGCCCCAAATCCAGGTTGGAAATGTCCAAAATGCTCATCTGGTTCTTGCTTCCACTGGTGATGCTCTCCAGAGCTCAGTGGCTTCTGCCCAGGCGGTCCCTGTCCCTGCTGGCAAGGAAGAGCTGGGGCAGGTGTCGCACCCACCGGCACTGCAGCAGTGCAAAAGGGTGGTGTTACTTGAAATGAGCAGTAAAGAAGGGAGGAAAAAGCACAAAATACAATCTAAAACATGCTTTCCCTGCCCTGCAATAGTACATTATTTTCCAGGGAAGGACTGTGAATGCATATTAGTAGTTGAAGTTTAAACCTGCTCTGGACCAACCAACCAAAATTTGCTGGGGCTGGGCCAGAGCCCACAGCAAGCCCCTGCCAATGGTCCTTGAGCACAAGGCAGGTGCGAGCGGTGCCGAGGGTCCTGGTTCCAGGAGGAAACACCGTTCCCTTGGGCTTAGGCAGTGCTTGACTCAATCATACCCAACACAGTATGTTCCCTGCAGGTTGACAACATACAACATTTGGCATTGTTCATCAGGAAAGGGTGAAGAATTATGTTGATGTTTCTTTCTTATTTTGATACAGTAAGTGTCTTGTTTCCATATTAATACTGATCTCAAGGTGTACATACATATATACATACACACACTGCATTAAAAAACCACACATATTATAATATAACATTTCAAATTTAGCTAAATAGCAGCAGTGGATTTTTCCTGATGGTATTGGTTTGAAATTTCCCCTCCACAAACTATTTTGAAATCCCAAACAAAACAAAAATCAGAGCTATTTCCCACACAACAGATGCAGTGCAACAATCTCTAGGAAAACGAATTTTTGGGTTTTGTTGCTTATGGTGACTTCTGTTCATGGCTAGTTTCAAAGAAGATATTGAGTGTAGCAACAAAACACCTTTGCAGAGAGATAATTACCATTATTTTCAATTATAATGTTGTCATTTCCCATCCAAGTATTTCGAGACTGTAAAATACAAACGTTACTGTTATTGCCACATTGATAAATTACATCATTGGTTTATTTCAAGAACAACAATTAATGGTGCTCAGTTTTCTTCCAAAATTTGTTGGACAACCTGAAATAAAACACAAGATAAATTTGTTACTAAAATGACAGCAAGGAGGGGATTGGGGGGGGAAGGTATTTATTGACAAAAAGCTCTAGACACAGAATCTATAAGCAATATTGAACTGGAAATTCAGCTTCCTAGTACAAGATGTGAGATGGTATTGCACTACTTTATATAGTGGAAATCAGTGCTCCTCACACCTCTTATTTACCTCTTTTTGGTACCTAGTGTTTCTCTAATGTCTCAGACTGCCATTTGCCCAAGCATCAGTAGGAAGGAGTTGAAAGCGAGTGCAACTTATCTGATGACAGAGACAGAAGGAAGATCTAGTTAATTTTGGATTTTTTCCTGACATAAATCTATATTTTCATAACATCTCATCCCTATATAGACCCAAAAATGCATGGTGTCTCAGACTTCGCCCTGTTTTACAAAGGGTGGAAAGGAGGAGGATCTAAGTGGTTTTTCCATCTCCTTTCACCCGCTGTCCTCTTCCCTGTCACGGCACATGCAGCTCAGACCCAGTCTCCTCACTCCTGACCATAAAGGTTAAAGATAAATCTAGTGATAACCATTAGCACCAGTAACTCAAGAAAAGCATCAGAAAACTGAAGAGTAGACAGTACTAACCCAAAGGCAACTGGGAAGGAACTTTTTGTTGGCTAATAAAAAATTATCAATAATAAAAAAGATGAAGTTCCTTTAATTGTTATCCAACACCTGATGTAACAAAAAAATAAGCCTCAGAACAGTGCCTGCTGCACAGTCATTAACTGTCTGCCTTGTGTTTGACTCTGACTCTTTCTCTGCAGTTTGTATAACATGGATTGACATCCTTCTGCATTGTCCCTCCAATAAGCAGCCCCTAAAGCCCTCTGAGGTCTGTTTAGGTGTAGAAACACAGGCAATCATTTTACCTGAGAAACAACATGAAGGTTACTGACTTCCAGAGTTTGACGATACAGCATAGAGCCTGTTCCAGCAGGTACACGTCGTGGTGTACTAATGTTCTAGGGGCTTGGAACCATTCAGGGTCGACAACATTTCTTCTGGATGGTAACAGAGTTATTATCCCTAATGAACTTTATGTGACTAGAACGTAGTACGTGAATGTCTTTCATCACTTTCAAAATATATGAGAAAGAGACCTACAAAGCTGCTTCTTGCTGGAGGCTTCTAGCAGGCCAGTAGCAAAGCAGATGTGCAGCCTATCCAGTGGGACATTTCTAATGTAGGACTCCTCTCTGTTGGCTGTGGCTCTACAGAGCCCAGAGGGTTCCTCTGTCTCTTCTGCAGATTCCCCAGGACACTGTTAGGGCAAAACCCATCAAGTGCTGAATGGGGTTTGTGCCTTAGCCCAGTTTCAGCTCTGTCATACACCAAGCAAGAAAGGATGGGAAGAAAGAAGATAGAGGCAATTTACTTCTTCCCCACTGGACTCCAAATAACAAACACAACTAATTGAGGTCAAGGACTCATCAAGTCAGCAGCATAGTTACAGTCTTGAGAACAAAAGCCTTGTCCCAAATGCTTCCCATGATCAATGTTGCAGTAACAACTTGGAAAGGTTTTCAAAGTATTTACCAGTTGATGTGGCATGGAAGTTCCCACTCTTGTCAGGTGCACAAATCCTCTTGTATTTCCCTCCTTGTTTTACCTGCTTTTCATTACATAGCACGTGTAATGCTGTGGGCTTCTAGATTTGCAACGTGAACAGCAGTAGAAATCTGGATGGCCTTTAGGACAGTTTTGACTGTGGTCAGATGGTCCAAAATCCAGCAGTGATGCTAAAGACAGGCAAAAAGCTATCTACCCCTCAAGGCAACAACAATATTTTCTGTAGTGATTCTTGCAGCCAGAGATTCCCCTGTTTCCTAACCACTCTCATCCTGAATTTTGCCTTTGTGTAGTCATGTAACAATGATTACAGATTTGGAAGGGAGCTGCAGTCAGAAAAGGCACACAGCAGAGAGTACGCACCACTCCCATCCCTCTGAGCAGCTGGGAATTGCAAACATAACTACAAATTCCTGTCTAGTGAAAACTGTATTTACTCATCCAAAACAAATCCACATACGTCACCATTGCCAAGGGCTCTAGGTCCTATTTTGGACCGCAACGGACCACACCGATTCATATGCCTCCTAAATGCCTTGCCAGAAGACTAGGCTTGCAGTGGGTGACTGGCTCTGGACTTGTAAAGACATAAGCTGACTTAATTTCAAAGAGCAAGTAGGAAAATTTGCAAGTGTCCAGAAAGGAAGCCCTGAGCCTCCTGGCTGGTGCTGCCCCACAAGAAGGCCCAGAGTTGCAGCTCCATCTCCCACCAGTGACCTACTCCCACAGGTCAGCACCATCACAGCTAACAAACTGGTACTACCACACAAAACCAGGAGCAACTCTTCCAGAACACGGTATCCTGTGTGGTCACACCATCTCATGCAAGCTATATCAGCTTTGAAGCTGGGGGCACGCAGAAGAACCGATCCTGCTTCTCACAGCTGAGCTCTGTCTGCCCTCTGTGAGGGGATGGACCTCTTCGGAGCTGTCAGCTCTTCTCCAGCAGCTGGATTTCATGGCATCAACACCCAGGAACTTTTGCTAGTGAATCCCTGGATCAACACATCATTCCCTCTGGAGGCTGGAGTCTCTGATCCCAAGACTCCAACCTTTGGGCCAGACATGGCATATTTTGCCCAAACTAAACCTCCCACTGGTATGGCAGGGCATGTGATAAGGCCTGCAGACTGATTTTTAACCTTCATTTTTTTCCCAGGCCTATCTTGACACTTCCCCCCCCCTCCTATTTTTCATGAAATCCAGGCCAGCAAGGAAGAAAAGACAGTCCGGTGCATCTGTTCACCACTAACATTGACAAACAGCACAGAAAAGCTTTGCTAACCTGAAATGTATTGGCATATCTAACCAAAACCCACTTGATTTCCCCTGGAAAGCGAAAGCTGTGAATGGCCATTACTAGCAGGTTGCCCTTGCATGTGAAGTAATTGAATCGGGAAATGGGAAATGCAAGGCAGGAGAGCTTAGCTGTCATTTTATAAAAACAATTAAATGCATGAAATGTATCTTAATGATATAATTAAGGCAAAATTCCAATCCGCCATTAGTAGTGGCATTAATTATTGCAAGCACATTACATTCAGTATTGCTGGAATGATGAAATCCTTTGTTATGCAGCTTTATTAACAGAAAAAAAAAAGAAACAGATTATCTGCTCCTCAAGAGAAGCTCTAATGCAAAATTACTTTTGAACAAACCTTGATTACTTTTGTCTGTTCAGGCTGATAGTAAGAGAGGTCAAGGCAACACAGGGAAACTACTGTAAAATACTAAACAACTGCTAGGACCCATCACGGGCCGTTACTGAAGGTGTACAGTGAGAAAGTTGTATAAAGCGAAGCTGACTACGCCATCGTGGACACGGTAAGCTGTTGCCATACACTTGCAAGAAGTATCTCCATCCCACATATAGCCTGGAATACTGGGCAGTGGGCTGCGCATTGTGCTGACAAATTTGCAACCCCTCCCTGCCTGTGGCCACTAGATAGCTGGGACACTTGCCCTGAGCTGCCCCAGGCTGTGCCCTCGCTTTCCTCCACACTCCTGGATTTCAGCATTTCCAGGGCTCAGACCTCAGTGATCAATCAATGGCTGGGAAGTTGCTCCATGTAAACCCCAGCTTTCCAAGGGGTCAAAAACTGTGTTTGTGCAGTCACCCCTGGTGCAAGCTGAGCCCTGTAATCTCATGGCCACTTACAAATCTCATCTGGGTAGAACTTAGCGCTCAGGCAGCCGATAAATATAACCATGTCATCCAACGTGCCATCCCACCTAAGTATGCTTTCTGCAACCTCTTAATTCCTGGATTTCACAGCACCTTTCACAAAGAGCCCCAAACATCTTGTAACCTTTTCCATCACAAGAGAAGTTAAACCCAGCTCTTATAAACAGCTGATCTCCCCATGTGCAAACCCTGCTTTCCAAATTGCACTGGCCAGGTGCCATTCTGGTGGGGTCTTTTTTGCCAGAAGGCCCCTTTGGAAGGGCCAAGCCATCCGCTCAGCTCCCCAGGAGCTCCTGCTCCCCTTCCTGCAGGGACCCGTCAAAGCCAATTTGCTCCTTTTGACTCTGCTCCCTTCCATTTGGGCTTTCCTGCCTTCCCCTCGGCATCTAGAGACTGCCGAATGAAGCATAGCTGCTGCATTTTGACCAGTTCCTACACTTCCTAGAGGAAACCCCTCTCCGCTGGCAGGAGAGCTTCATGCACTGGTGGGCTAAGGCACCCAAAACAGCAAAGAGGCAAGGGATGCTCCTGGGTAGGACACTAACCCTGCAGCTCCACTTTAACACACTGATTTACACACTAGCTATGTGCAGGAATTGCTTTTACCCTCCTAAAGCAACTGAAATCTGTTGTCACATGAGACCTGGTTTGCAGCAGGGCAAAATCTCACTTGCCTTGCATGAGAGGCAATGAATCACAGCTTTTCAGTTTTACAACTTATTTTTCACTTATTTTGATACTCTGCTCCCCCTCACTCAGACTGTCAGTTCTCTGTTAGGTTTCTGGGGGTTTTGAGGCAGTTGGTTTGGCATGGCAGAGACAAGGGCTTTGGAGCAGAGTACCTTCACTGCAGAGGAGCCATCGATCAGCTGCTAAAAGGCCCTTGGATGTTGCTCAAAACTGTTTTACATATTGGGACAAATGGTGGAATTACCAATCTCAGAGGTGTGAAGACATCAAATATACCTTTCCAACCAAGGGAGGAAGCCATCAATAACGTTCTGCCTATGGGTACACTTATTTGGGACTACAAGCAAACTTATTAGATGTGGAAGCCTCTTTATAGTTTAAGAGTTCAGCTCAAGAAACAAAAGTTAACCCTCTCCAGACAGCCATGCAACTCCTAGGTGATAACTGCTAGAGGACAGCAAACCCATCAGTTGAGTGATTGTGTGGATACCTGCTGAAAGAGGGGAATTTTCAATTATGCATGGTTGATTTTCTACATGTATATCTCCCATTATATGGGGAAATCAATTAGCAAGAGTCATTTGTTTCCAAATGCATTGGTTGGAGAGAAACATTAGTTCAGAAACATTAATTTCTGGACAAATGTTTACAATTAAAATGCAATTTTGATTCCACTCAAGTCCTATATTGCCAGCCTGTATTTCAGCCAGATCTGGAGAAGAAACAAGAGCCTCCAGGAAAGACAGATGAGAGGTTGCAGTGGTGGGAAGTGCTGCCCATCAGTTTGCCATGAGGACACTGAGATGCATCAAAGGACAGGGCTGGGGGGCTGGGCTGTTTCTGCAGCTGAACCTTGTTCCTCAAGCCATGAACGAGTCCTTGGTTAGCCCAGAAGCAGAGAGGAGGACAGCATGTATGGATGGAGGACAACATGATGTAGCCCCTGAGGGTTTGGGGTTTTTTTCCTGTGTAGGATTGATAATGCAGAATTTCTTTAAAAGCAACATGTACCTGTGCTAGATGACATTTGTGCCATTTGCCCAAGTCCTAAAATCAGTCCAGAAGCTGACGACCAAGACAGAAAGTGAGCAATGGGCATAGTCTTCTAGAGGTGTCAGAAACCCCCACGCATGGGCAACACATGCGGAAGCAGCAACTTGGGGCTGTGCTATTACTCACTCATGGTGCTGAAAGCCAGAGCAGGAAAGCGAAACCAATGCCTTTTCCCATAAACCAAAACTTTAAGAGAAAAGACGAAGCCTGTTTTCCAAATTCACATTTGGTTCCAGCAATTACTCACAACGAGTTACATCTGCTCGTGACTCAGTCTGAAGAGACCTCAATTCAGGGCAGAAACCTCACTGAGGAGTCGGGCATCTTCTGACGAATTGGAAGAGCTGAGTAAACTTGAGCAAATTTTTTAGAGTTAGTCTACTTCCTTAAAGCTTTGCTTCATACTGTGCTTTTCTACACCACAAGGAGACTCAATTATATTCCTTGATACTGTCCCTTTGTTCTCCAACACAGCTACTCAAACACCACACACCCCAAAACGGAAGAGTTTCCTTTGAATCATCGCCAGGCTATAGGCAACAGCGACCACATCCTTATGCATACATAAAGAGCAAGTGTGCTGAAGGTGCCTTGCCTTTCTCGAGATCCACTGCATGTAAAGCATCTGCCTGCACCACCTTCCATAGGGGTTTTCTGCAATCAAAGTTTCTCTTCTGCCACAGGTTACTCATCAGATCTAAATTCTCAGCAGCAGGGTGCACGTGCATCCAGGCACTGTGCAAATTTGCAGGAACTGTTTATATAAATAGTTGATTTGGGCATTTGCAGTAAAATCTGGCCTGGAGCAGGTAAATAGAGTTCCAGTTTCGTGCCACTTACAACATTACTGTAAATCTAGTCATATTTCGTATTTTTTTCCCCCTCAAGTGCAGGAATTATGCACCCAGCTGACCTTGCACTGGCACAGGAGGAAAGGAAGCTTTCTAGACCTCCTGTTTGCAAAGCAATAAAACATAACAGGGCTCAGAGATCAGAGGGAAAATAAACAGATCCTCTCACTCCCCTTTCCCCACCCCCTCCAGCTTACATTTAGCCCTGCTCTTCTGTGCCCATGGGAGGGCTGCTCTGGGAGCAGGGAGGCTAGGCTCTTGGGGAACCTCAAGCTTTCCTTCTCCAAACAGAAAATCAACAGACCTGCTCAGCAGAGCAAAGGGAAACAGCAACTCTCACTAAAGAAAAATAGAGATGAGAAAAAGAAAGCAGTAGGGCCCATCAGGGTCATGCATCATTTGGTTTTTAACCTGATTCTGCTCATCTGAACCTTGCAGAGCCTTGGTTTGAGATTCAAGGAAAGAAAAAAAAAATCTGCGTCCACTGTGATGGACAAGGACATTAATAAGTTGCCTGGAGTGAACATGTGCTTACAACTCATCACCTTCCCTGAGAAAACCATCAGTGTGCACTCACACAGAGTTAAAACCCAACCCAGCACCCTCATTGCACTCACACCAGCTCTGCTGACTACCCCAGACCTACACAGACACTCCTCAAAACACCACAAAGCACCCAAAGGCATTGGTCTTGCATGACTGCATGCTTGCATGACTGTTTTAGAGCTCCTAAAACGTTTTGGATGCCTAATTCTTACCCATCTTAGTGGGCCCAAGTACTAAAACGCTATAAACACCTCTTGCAAAAAGGTAGCTAACTGTACTTAGTACTGAAGATATTAACCCAGCACTACAATATCGGAGCAGGAGCTGTGGCCACAGCCCATCCTCTGTTGGTAACACAAAGGGGACACAGCGTGGCAGACTGAGAACACCCACCCGTGACACCAGAGTGGCTGCCTGGGACTTACAGCCACTGCCACGTCCTGCTGATGGGCGACTCAGCAGAGCTGGTGTGGTCCCCAGGACGGCACAGCCATTCCCCTCCCTGGGTCAGGGGTATCCGTCTAAAAGGTCTTTTGAAGTAGCTCAGTAGCTTCTGCAGTGTTAGGAAACAAGAGATGACATCTGTGCCAAACCTCCAATGCAGCAAAAGCCACCTTTTCCTGTCCATTTATGCCTTGGCAATAGCGAGGCCACAGCAGGAAGGAGAAGGTGGGAGCCTGGTGCAAGGCCACCACCCGCCTTGGTACAGCACGTTGCTTGGCGAGCAACGTGGCAGAGGCACTTTACACTTAAGCTTCCAGTCTGGGTTTTTTTTTAAAACCAGCTGCTTATTAGCAATGCACATCAACACCAAAGCAATAGCTTTGTACTTCAGAGTTACTCTCTTAATCAAATGCAACTTCACAGAGCCACGCTGATCTAATTGTTCAATGTCCAGGTTCCCTGCCTTTGCAAGACATAAATACTCCAAGGAGCTGCATTTTAACTGGCATCCAAAACTCACCACTGGCTACCGTGACTGTGATTTATTGCTGCTGCTAACAATCAATCTCAAGGCAACCGTGTGCATTTGAACTGAGAGTCAGGACTATGCAGGGGGGAAAACAAACACCCACCAAGAGCTGACAACTAATGAATCCTGACCAGCAATCAACGCTCTCCTACATTTCTGCATGGCAAAACCCACTCCAAGTACACTGCGTAGCATGCTTCATATCATCTCTCCTCTGCCTAGTCCAAAACCATCAGTCTGGTCAGCCAGAGCTCTAAATTTCATTTATACACCCTTTAATCTTACCTGACAACAAGCTGCCCGTATGCAGAGCCAGGGAGGAAGCTGGGGAGAGGTGGGCACCACCACCCAGCAGACGAGGGATGCTCTCCAGCAGACAGCAAGCCCCGCTCACACAGGGAGCTGTGGGTCCTGTTCCCCCAAGGGGAAGGCAGCCAGGGAGGGGACCCCAGAGCTGTGGCAGTCAATGCACTTTCAGCCACAGAGGAAAAAAAAGCACGCTTACAGCTCCTGCAGCATATGGCTCCAGGACATCCTGAAACCCAGTTTTGGGAACCCTAAAAAAAAATGCCATAAATCTCAATCTCACCTCAAAAAAGAGTAAGCACCAAAGTGGCTGCTTCAGAAGATTTGCCTTTCCTCCACATACAGCCAGGCAGCTTCAGAAACCTGTGGCATCACTGAACCAAAACCCAGTCCCATCTCATGCAGCTGTAAAGAGTGATCAGGAAATACCTCCTATCAAAACCTCCTTTAGCTTCTACTCAGCAGAGGAGCAGCAAAATCCCCACAAGCAACCACCACCCTCCCCGGAGCTGCTTAAATTTGCCTCCTGAGCCAAGGCAGGATTGTGCCCACCTGGGTCAAAGCTCCCAGCTGCCCCTGCCTGCTCACCGAGCTAAACCCATCAGTCTTCCTGCACTGGGTTCAAAGGAGAGAGGCGAGCTATCTGCAGGGCTGCTGAGGGTGGGAAAGAGGCAGGGGGAAGCAGTTTTGACCCTATCAGACCTTAAATGAAGTGAATCTTGAGCAGTGTTTTTCCAGCCTGATCATGTCTAGGAGCACAAGGCAGGAATTATTTCCTCTTTTCTCCTGTCTAATCTTCTGCTTTTGCTACTAACACTGTTACACGGTCCTGTTTTATACCAGATCAGTGGCAATTTCTAGACTCCTTTTTTTTAACAGGAAAAAAAAAAGGATAGCAGTAAGTGTTTGGAGTAAATTCCCATTACAGTCAGGATAGTCAACAACAAGGATTCCTGTGAGAGCACATTGCTTTCTTAATAAATCTCAGTGCAACCCATCACGGCGACACTCGCCATGAGGGAGAATTTGTATTTCCAGCCACCTTACTTGGGGGTTTCTGTCCCTGGTCACGACTTCCCCTCCCTCAACGGTGAGGCACATCTCATCCGGCACAGGGCCTTTGGGGCCAGCAGCATGGAGAAAAAAAACCTCCAATAAATCAAACTGAGGGAAAGCAGCCTCAGCAGGTTAAAAAGCAAGAGGCTGACTCCAGGTTTCACACCTTTCCCACCTCAAAGCACTCCGAGTCATCTCCTTTGTCTTTACTGAGAGGGAAACACTGGCAAGGACCATGCCTGAGACTGGGACTGGAGCTGAACAAGCCCTGGAGCGGGTTTTGCTTCGTGCCCTCCAGGCACAAGCCAGATTCAATGCAGGCGCAGGCAGCGGCCTGGCACAAGGGCTGCCGAGACCCCCCGAGAAATGAATCATCTGCCAAGGAGAGCAGGAGCGGGGATTAACGCATCTCCCGAGGAGTGCGATGGCAGACAGAGGGGAAGAGTTTGGGTGAGGACAAGCAAATAAAATACGGAGACAAAAAGTGAAAAAAAAAAAGAAGCTGCTGTGAAGTTCAGATACTTTGAAGTTGGAATTTACACCTTCCAGCGAGCGCAGCCAGGGAGGGCCAGAAGCTCTGCAAAAGGGTTTCGATGCTGGAAGCACAGGGGAAAGCTGAATCTGATTTCTTCAGTCCTATTCAATTTGCAGCACAGAAATCTGTTTAAAATCAAAGGTTTTGCCACTTGTGGTTTCCAAAAGTCCCCAAATTGTTTCTTCCACTGAGTTGCAAAAAGAAAAAGGGTTAAAAATAATCTTTTGCCAATCAGCTGTGCTGCAGTGTCCCCAGATCACCTCATTAGCTGTGGAAAGGTAGCTTAGTAACAATATTTCTCTGCCCATTCCCACGCACTGCGCTGGTTGAACTTGGCTTTTTTTTTTTCTTTCGTTTAAAATAATTCCCCTTTGGAAAATGTGGTTTCAGCTGAGTTCCCGTTTTCTGTGGGAAGATGTTGGTTTCAGCTGTGAATCTGAACATGAAAAATGTCATTTCGAAACAGTGATTCAAAGTAAACCCTGCCCTGTCCCCTGCCTTGCCGTGCCTGGAGCAAGGTGGATGTTTCCTACTTGGATACCTGTGATCCTCAGGTAAGGGCAGGGGCATTGCCCCTCTCTCAGAAATATACCGTTTCGGTGTTTCTTTGCATGTGAGATGGGAAAGTGGGTTTGGAGCCACTCAAGCCAACGCCGGGGCCATCGGCACCCTGCCACGGTCACCAAGCTCCTTGTCCCACCCTGGCCGTGCTGCCCCTCGCAGCCTGCGGCATCGCCTTCATCAATCAAAGCGCTGTGTTGGTAAAGCAAACCAACGCAGCCCCGCCGTGGGCTTTCACCTTGTTTCTTCCCACCGGCCCCGATCCCACAAGACTCCCGTGTGCAGTGTTATACAGTGAGCCATTTGAATTTTTATCTGCATTATTCACAGTGCATAAAATGAGACATCTGTGTCTTCTCAGGATGGGGGCTTCGGTTACCGCAAGCTGTGTCAGCTCCTGCGGAGCTCCCACCGTATCGAGGGTTACTCCCAGCCATGCTCGCACACACAGGGCAGCTGAGGCAGGAGCAGGGCTAATGAAGATTGCAACGAAGACAAATCTCACATCTTCATTAACGGCTTGAACACGCGCAACAGGGGGAATCGCTTGTTTTGGTCCATGCATTCAGGCTGAAATGCAGATTTTGCTTCCTAAAAGCTATCCTGCAGCACAGCCCTTCCCAGGAGCTGCCACTGACCTCCTTGCAAGCCTTCTTCATCTGCTAAGGTACCATCCTGAAAGGAAAGGAGAAATCCAGCCCTGGAGAGCCCGGCTCCAGGACAAAGCATCACTCTTGATTGCTAAACGGGTTAAAAATTTTAGCTCCAAACACTCATGTGAAAGTTGGTCAGCCACTAAAATGGAGTGAGCAGGGTTCTGCTCATTTAAAACACGATTTAGAGGAAAAAAGGCTTCCTGGCTAAGAGCTGGTGGTTTGTAAATGGAGTGCAAGGCACCAAATGCTGGCAGCACAGAGCAGTACCGCATACAGCACACTCTCCTGTCACTCCAATACATCATTTCTAGTGCTCCATGATGCCTCAAGAAGCTTTCACCTCCAAGTCATCACTCACCAATTCATTCTGGAGCCCAGACTGCTGGGGCCAGTGTCCTACGGTCTAAAATGGCAATGAGAGCAATTTAACCCATGGGGCTGCTCATGAGCCTTGCCTGCATGGCAACGCACGCTTCCTCCAAGCAATACCCCAGCTCTTTGGGAGCTCCGTCGGGGCATGGGGATGGCACCAGGCTTGAAGCCCCACCGCTCGCCGGGGCCCTGAGAGCAGGCAGGGACAGGCCGCCACCAAACATCCCCCCCAGCCAGGTTACAGCCGCTGACACCGGGGTCTGTTGAGTAATTTGGGTCTAAAGGTAGAAGAGTTCCAAACTGACTCGGTTGGGTATTTGGGCCATCAGAGCCTGCGGTCAGTTACTGGCGAGCATTCCCTGAAGCCAGGAGAGCCCCACCGACAAGCCAGGCAATGGCAAGGCATTAAAAACAGCAGATTGCTTACCGTGGGGAAAAATTACAAGTGTTCCAACCCAGGCCAGCTGCTTTCCAGTACTGTATCGCCCCGGGTCATCTTTCCAGCAGCAATGCACAGAGGACACCAGGAATCCCACAAAATAAACGGCAACCAGGAGGCAAGTGGCAGAGTTCCAGGATCAGAGCCAGAGGGTTGGATTTGGGGTTCTCCTTCCTGGGCTGCAATTAAGCTGCTTTCAGTCATTACTAGTGATATTTTCCCAACTGGCCATCAGTTTGGGGCTGTGTTGCAAGCAACCAGCTGGGCAGAGCATCCAGGCGTCCCGCTGAAGTCCACAGGAGGTCCTCATGCTCACGGCTCCCCCAAATTAAAGCCAAGTGTCCACCACTTGCCCATCCAAATCAGCTGGAGGGGCTGCTTGCAAAAGCCAGGGGTCACTTTCAAGAACGCTGCCACCTTGAACAGAGGTTTGCAATCAGCCAGAGAGAAGGGCTGGGGAGACCGAGGGCTTAGGCAGAGCTGAGAGCCTTCAGGTGAAGCCCAGAGATTAATTACTGCCCGCTCCTTAGTCCCAAGAGGGAACCCAAGGTCTGGGTGAATCTACAGGACATCCTTCAGAAACACAAAAAGAAAACCCCCTGCAAACAGTTAAGTTTTCAATCATTTTAATGTGATCACGGCAATTTGACCACAGTCTCAGAAAGGAAAAAGTCACACAAATTATCTGTGCTTAGGATTTGAGTCAATCTATGCAGTTCTTGTTGATTGACGGTTATTCAAGTTAAGACCTTCTGACCATCAGTGATGTTCTTGGCTGAAAGGCAGGATTGCAAGTGTTGGACATACTGGTGCAAACCGGGAATGCTTCTTCTGGGATTAAAGCTGCGACACCTGATCTACTCAAAAGAAAACAGAATTGTACACGCACACACAGACCGAGCATGCAAATACACCGGGAACCACCTACAGCTTCACAGGAAAAAACACGTCGTGGCAATACAGAGGTTGGCCTGTTATTCAGAAGGCTACTTAACAAGGAAGGGGGGAAAACCACACAAATATCAAAAACTGAGAATATTCATTTTCCAATATTCAAAAAGAAAATAGGAAGAGCTTTTGAAATTACATTATGTTGGAAAACTCTGATTTTTGGGTAACAAAGCAAAAGGTGAAGGCAAATTTTCCAAAGTATTGTAAAATTTATTGTATAAGTATTGCAGCTTTTAGAATGACATATAATTGCCACTATCGGTTACTGTTACACAATAAGCATTTACAACAGATTTTTGTAAATTGGCATCAGAGTACATATTCATACTAAAACAGCAAAATATAGATAAGTACTGCATTGCATGTGCTGTCAATAGTTTACATAAGTTTAAACTTGAACAGAACTCAGGATACAGGACTGCCTATAACAAACTCCAAAGCCAAAGCAATGCAACTGGAAGTTTAAGAAAATATTAATACAATGAAGTGTGTCTATAAGGCAGGCAAATTAGGACTTTAATGTTGTCCTTCATGAGCTTCTATAGTACAGCAAAAATTTGAAGCGCAGTTTCTGGAAAACTTCTTTTTGTTTTTTGTAGCTTTGTTGTTGTACATAGAAAATCTCTGAGCAATACAGAGACAGAAGAGATTAAAAATTCATTCTGTTCTTGCCTAGCACTGTTAATACTACACATCTGGATTCAGCCTTTTCCTGATCCTTAGTAAAAATGTTGGGCTTTTATGTCTTTACTTTTTAATATAGCAGTTAGTGCAATTTTATAGTTCAATACACATAGAAAAGAGTGATTCTCCAGAAAGCAATTGGATTTCCTTATACCTCCACTTAAAATAGAATGAATTTCATAACACTTATGGAAACAATGCACTAGATTAGCAAAGCTGAATCTTCAAACTGGTGAAATCGAGGGTTGTGAAGAGAACACAAGTTTTACCAGTGCCAGCCCAAAATGAAACCCACCCTTCCTCACCATCCTGACTGACAAAGCCACGTTCCCATTCCAGGCCATTAAGATCTGGGGGCACTGTAAGGATGCTGTTTGCCGTACTGTAAGCTAAGAAACTCTGTAAGATTAACAACCCCTTTTAAAGCTAACATGACTCTTAAAACTTCGAGTAAAAAGGCAGGCTAGGACAAGAGGTTGCTAAGCATTAGCAATGCCTTGTTTCTTCTGTATTTGTTTAAAAATAAATCATTCTTAAGGGGCCCGAATCTCTCTGCTGGCAGCTGCAAGATGCTAAGAGACTGCGAGGGAGCAGGACAGTCCAGTCCAGTCCTTCCAGTCCAGTTCTCTCCTGAGCTGCACGAAGGCCAGAAGGAAACGAGACGAGCCATCAGCAAGGGTGTGCAAAGCAAATTCTCTGCCTTGGTGGCAATATGGGACATGGGAGTTGGGAAGAAATGGACCCCGAGGCAAAAAGTAACATTAAATAGTAATAATAACAATAACAACAACAACAATAATAAAAAAGAACAGACCATTATTTCTAAACACCCATTCAGAACTTGGAGTTGATCTGGGCCCCAGATCTGGCATCTGCACTTGAAATACACAGTTCTCGGGACTGCAAAGCAGAGGGATGGGCAGAAGTTAAAAGAAGACAAAAGGTGACAACTTGGCTCCGTCGAGGTGCACTTGAGTTGCCCCCGCTGCCCGGGAGCCGGGGCTCCCCCTCACCGGGGCTGCAGCCGCTCCCCAGGGACCGGCACCGGCAGTGGGAGAGGTGGCAGCTTGGGTTTTGTTTGTGCATGGATGGCATGGACTGAAAGGCATCATTTGCAATAGAAATTTGGTGTTGATGAGCCACCCCGTTTCACACTTACTAAATTCACTAAGCTAGAGAAAGAGGCAAATGGAACTGGACTCAGGAACTCAACAAACCGATCACTCAACTGCAGATGTTTGAGGTGGTGCTTGAGAAATAAAAGCTCACACTGGGAGTGGATTGGGGAGAGAGAAAAAAAACAGGGGAAAAAAAAACAGAAAATCAAGTTGAAATTTAGGACTTCAAAGCATGAGAGCTGGGTTCAATTGCACTGCATTTTTAGACGCTCTCCCACTACCCCTCCGCGCCTTTCCAGACCTGCCCACCTCCCTGACCTCTGTGGGGTTTGGTGGCCAGGTGACACCACACGACAAGACAATCCTGCTACTTAACAACCTCCGGTCCCCACGCCACCTCCTTATTCACTGCTCAGTTTTAAATGTGTGATGCAAATTCCACCCAAAACCTGCTGAGGTAACCAGTTTTTTTGTAGCAAACAAACTAGTTCACATCACAGAACAACCCCCCCCAAAAAAAAAAAAAACAAACCAAAACCAAAAACCAAACACCAAACCAAACACAAAACCCGAAACACCAACAAACCACCCCAACAACACTATTGACGCATTTTGGCTCAAGAGGGCAGTAGATATTATATTTCGGTTTCTCTTTTGGTTGGTATCTCATTTACAATATCCACCACAGTTTCCTACCTCCCCGGGTAGGATAATGTGCATAAACGTGTCCGAGTTCCCTTACAAACGGCAGGAGAGCAGCCCGGCCCTGGGTGCAGCCGGCGTGGCCAAGCCCATGGGGCTGTGCCGGGGAGCCGGCAGCGCCGCCGGGCCGGAGAGAAGGGACTGGAAAATGGAATGCAAGGTCCAAAGGAGCAAGAGACTGGACGCTGGTTACTCGTGATGCTAATGATGATTTTGTTTTCCCCTCTCTAAAAAGGGAGGGTTACTGTTTCTTTAATAAGGCACTAAATAGACTTGTTACATAAAGGAAAGATACATCTAAAAAACTCGTATAAATCCATCAGTTTTGTACCTTTCATGACAAACTAAATTTATTCCTTTGCAAGACTTTTTTTTTTTGTGGCTTTTTTTTTTTTTTAGGTCATCAAAATTTAGGTTACACAACTGTAAAGCTATGAAGATTTCAAGAGCTGTGGAAAGGCAGTTTGAAATATCGGGAAGGTACAGGTCTATTTCTAGGCAAAAATAAAAAAAGGCAAAAAATAATGATCAAACTTCAAGTTCAGCTATTCATCGTCTTCTTTAAAATATATATAAATATTGATCAAATGGTCAGAACTTCAAAACGGTTCTCATATTTTTGTGGTTTTTTTTCAAGTAATAGAAAAGTTGCTTAAAAACAATAGTTATTGCCTTTATATCTTTCATTTATGTCACTCTACTAGATAGCATCCTGCAGAAAATGAAATAACACCCCCTTGTAAAATCTTCACTCTGTGGTTCCCTACCGACCCTTCCTCGCGCTCGGAGAGATGCTCTCCCGGCCAGGGAGACAGGACCGAAAACAGGTTTTTTCCCTTTTGCTTTCTCTCTCGTGCTCTTAAGTTTCTTGCTCACTCACTCCATCACATACAAATTCACCACAAGGGTAAAACACCTACCAGACACCTACGCAATATAAAAATGTAAACAATAGCATAGTAAGACAAAATGCTTCTGAAACCAAGATAAATTAAAGACGCACAACACCCGGCGGGCGGGAGGGCAGGTGGGACCATGCTGCTGTGGATGAGGATATCTTCAGGAGAGGTAAAAGGGGGTTGCTTCTAAAGCGTTAAGCATATTTCTTTAGCCTTTAGTTAATACATCACAGGAGCAGATTCATTTCCATCTATTGTATCTGATGCCTCTTTAGCTAGGATGATAAAGTAAAAAATAGCGATGGATCAGAGGCAGCCCAGGGGACGGCAGAGACATGGCTGCGCCCATTTAGTCCAAACAGAGGTTTGGGAGGTTAATACAAAATGAAAACGACTTTCACCACCACGCTACGTTTCAGCTCGTACTTTCAACGAGATATTTAAACCCCAGCTGAAAGGCAGCCGGTGGGTATGTTACCATTTACTCACATTAACTTCCATAATCACAGCTTTAGCTCCAAATAGGGCCCTTCAGTTGAACATTGAAAGAAATAAACCAAAAACCACTTTGTTCCTTCAGACACAGAAGTTTATTCTCATCCCCACCACCCCCCTCCAAAATGTTAGAGGTTGTCCAAAAAAAAAAAAAAATCAAGTAATTTTTGTCTGCTTCAGTCACTACTGACTCTCAGAAGCAGGGAGTTTTTATTTTACCTTTTTACTCCAATAAACCTACCAGATGACATACAGACACACACCAACTCCTCTTGCTTTGTAGGGAATGTATAAAGCCGTGACTGTCGGCGACCACGCGCAGGGACTCTGGAAATTAAGGATCTGCATAAGATGCAGTCTCGCTCACCGCTCCTCCCAGGGCTGGCATCTCCACTTCAGTGTTTTTCCACCCCCTTCCAGCTACTTTGTTCTTCACTTCGACATATATCCCTTAACAGGTTCATGGTAGACATGATAGAGGCTTTGACCAACACAAGCACTGACATATTTATATTAAAAAATAGTGCAAAATTTCAACATTTATATAAATAACTCTAAACCCCTGCTTTTGTTTTTTTTTGTTTTTTGTTTTTTTACAATGTAATACACGCTTTTTGAGTTGGCACTCAAAAAATTGCCATTTTTCTTCTAGTTCAGAAAACAACTTTTTTTTTTTGAATAGGCCTCTTCTAATACAAAAATACTCCTGCTCCTTACACATACACTTTCTCTTATTTTTAATATATATTTATA
>NW_009623240.1:0-24491 GCF_000690535.1 Cariama cristata
GCGACAGGGTGAGGGGCACCGGGCGCAAACTGGAACGCGGGAAGTTCCACCCGAACGTGAGGGGAGACCGGTGTGCTGTGAGGGCGGCCCAGCCCTGGCACGGGCTGCCCGGAGAGGGGCGGGGTCTCCTTCTCCGGAGGTGTTCGGAACCCGCCGGGGCGCGGTCGTGAGCAGCTGCTGCAGGGGGCTTGGGCTGGGTGATCTCCAGAGGGCCCTTCCCGCCCTGAGCACTCTGTGAGTCTGTGATTCGGCCCCTTGATTGAATGCTGGAGCGCGATCAGAGGAGCTCGGTTAACCAGCGCATTCGTAATACTGTAATCTTCACAAGTGCTCTTAAAAATACGTTCCTTATCCCATAAAACTTGCAGCATGGACGATGAACACAGAAGCTCACGTCTTCAGAGTGAATCAGGTATCGGCTCTCGTTAAATCCTAGAGGGAGTTAAACTGCCTGTGGTACCTCTGAGGAGCTTGAGATGGTCCTCGAGGTAGGTCGGTAAGGCCTGTCTCTGAGGGCAAGTGTGACCCACACTAAAGCAGAGAGAAGGCCAGACATCATCACACAGAGGGACTTGAATTTAAAAAGCGCTTCTGGGGCTTTGTAATATTTCCAGAGCTCTCTGCTAATGAAGAGAATCAATTCAGTCTGCCTTCACAGACACTGATTAACGCTAATGGAAAAAATGTTCTACTTGTCCATCAAAACCCCCTTTATTCTTGTAAGTGATGTTGAATGGAGGCTTTGCAGGGCTAGGAATTGCCAGATAGCCGTTTTTCTTTTGGCTTGGAAAGACATTTCAGAATTTATACCTCTGAACTGAGCAGAGTCATTTCCACCAGTAGAAAATTCACAGCAGTTGATCCTAGGTGAAGGTATAAATTTTTCAGAGCTTGTGCAGAAACTTACATGAATTTGGGGAAAAAAACGTGCTTAAAGAGGATGCCTAGGGAGAGTTGCAATGTGTTTTCGCAATATTTTTGAAGAAATATCATTCTGTCTTTATTTCTGGGTGTTCTACTTTATTTTTTTAAAAAATTAGGAGTCATTGATGATGTGTTGGGTCTAACAATCATTTATTTCAACAAAAAGCGTTTTCCTCTTTTTTTTTAATTGCACTCTGACCTCAAAAAGTGCACAATTTGCTTTGAAGTTGATGAATAGTGATTTTTTTGCTTTCGATTTAATCAGATAAAAGTGTCCTGAAGGATTCCTGAAGTGTTTTAAAGTAAATAACCTGTGACTGTGTTTTGGGCTTGTTTTTTTTTTTTCTTGCAGGTTTTAATATACAGATTTTCTAGCAGGTCTAAGGTGTCATGTACTGTGGATATCATCTGTGGTGTATGGTATTTTGAAAGCATCACTGTGCTGCCATAATCCTGTTTAGAGAGTAGAAATAAATAGGTCCTGGTGGCTGAATGATCGGACCTGGGATGTTAAAGCCAAAGGTGACTGAGAATGAGGCACAAGAGATGTGTGTAGGAGGAACAGCAGATGAGCATCCCAGGGACTGCCAGGGAAGGAAGCTGGTGTTTCTACTTGCAGGTTAATCTTCGATCATCATAATGATGTCTGAGTTTCATACTGCACTGTATAGTAGGCTTAAACGTTAAACGTACCACCTTTTGAGCTTTAAACATACCCGCCTTTTAAAATGATCCTCATACCTTTTCCCCCATTTTCCTTCTAATCCTCATACCTTTTCCCTTCCTCATACCTTTTCCCCCATTTTCCTTCTACTTCATTTATGTTGCTCTAGGAGTTGCAGCTAGTGATAAGAATGAAGAAAATAGTTTTAGGTTTGACCAAGCCATTTTTCAGGATCTATGGTACAAGTCCTGTCTCTAAGTGGGCTCTTGAACTTAAAAGCTAGCATGAAAAGGGGGTAACAGGGACTGTGTTACTGCTGCTCCTGGAGAGCTGGAAATGAACCAACTCACCGACACTCCTGTCACTTAGCTTCCTCTGCTCCACAACTCGGGGAGCAGCAGTAACAAGAGGACTATGGTTGTTCATCAGACATTTGTGATAAACATTTGTGCTCCGTTTTATGTTCGGATCACAATCATAGTAGCTGGAAGTCTTCTAAACCTTGCAATCTTTCCCCTTGGCGAGTGGAGGGGCTCTTGCAGTAGTGCGTCAATGAGGTCTTGTTCATTAGTAGCCTTTGCTTGGGGACCAGTTGGTGCTGAACCATCACTTGCAGGTTATATCCCGAGGTTTTGCTGTAGCCCTGCCTGGCCATTAAATACTGGGCAGTTTATTCCCTTCTGTTTTTGACTGCGTGTTGATAATAGGAGATTTCTTTCCTTCTGGGAAATCTTTTACTCCTTCTGTGATTATTATTTAGGTTACCTTTATTCCTCCCCTACTCACCACAAATTTAGCCCATAATGTGGGCTAGGTTTATGAAGTGGATCAACTTGCGTGTAAGTCTGTCTTTTACCGGTTTCTCCTACTCTGTAGGAATTCACTGGTCAGAAGATTTAACTGTGCGCTTAGAAGACGTAGTTTTCAGCCACTTCTGGAAACACTGCTTTATTCCAGGCATATGTCTGGGCTTTTCTGTGTTGACAAAAGGCTCTCCCTTCCAGTGCAAACTGAGCAGTAAGGGAGAACCCGCATTCTGAAAAATAAGTGGAATTTGTTTGCATCAGCTAATATAGCAAAGAAAGAAATGTGGCAATGTAATGATTGCATCACTGGGGAAGATAACACAGGTGGAGATCAGAAATCTGAGCAGACAAATGGGAGAAAGTCTAAATGAAGAAAAGGGAAAATCAGTGGGAAAGTAATGGGTTGTTGGACATTAGAAAGTAGAGCAAAGGTGTGCACTGAAACACATAAGTAGATTTTTTTGAAGACATTAACAGTGTTTATCACAGTTTTGCCCCATTTTTGGATACTGAACTTCTGGTTTATTACCAGTTGTTATAGACACACCTTTGTTAAAATTTAAGCTCTGATGGTGGGATGATTAGAAAGAAACAAACCAAAAAAAGATACAGGCACAGGGAGGAAAAGGTGAACGCAGGTTGAGAGTTTGCAGTAACAAAAGTGGAAGCAACAGAAGCACTCTTTGTGTGACGTGATGTCAGCGGATGTTACAGTAACGCTTTGGTTTTTGCAGATGGATCAACATCTCTGTTTCTTCATGTAGAGGTACTGTATGTTATTTTTGGGTGATCACTGGCCTTATGGATGACATTTCTTACTCAGTTATTACGATGAACTTTCAGCATAATATGAATCAGTTTCCTGAAGATCTTCAGCATGACCTAGAAAGTGGATAAGGTGGAGCAATGAGTGAGAGCACCTCGGGCTTTCTGCTGTTTTTCTTGCTATACCTTTCCTCCCATTCTCAAGGACCAACATAATTACAAATGCCTGTGGACTGTTGAGTGATGGTGATGATTATGTCCTATTTCTGCACTCCTTGGTGTCAACTTGGCAATTTCAGCATCTGATTTTAGCATCCGATGACATATACCTCTATGATGATTGCACCTCTGTGGCCTAAGAATGAGGAGTGTGTCTGTCTTCTGAGCAATTCTCTTAATCCTAGGAATCAATTAAGGAATAAATCTTTGCCGTAGACCTGCCTCACTAGCATAGGTTTAATTCTACTTATGAATTTTATTTTCAAGCTTTTTTAGGTGGTTGCAGTGCTCCTCAATACTCACTGTTACAGTTGTCTTTAGTACAATTGTCTCCAAATTACGGTACAGAGTTGCCAGGTTTGTCAGGATTTTCAGTCTTCTAGCTGAAGCAGTAATACATTTTTTTTTCTCTCTCTCATGGATCAGTCTAAAGCTTGATCTAGAGGGAAATAATTCAGCACATCAAGTTAGCACCAGTTTTCCTTGTGTTGTACCTTTTACCTTGATGAGGTGGAAACACCTTGTTCTGTTTTGTATTGTCCAGGGACTCGTGCGTGAAAGAGTATTTCTCCCTTATTGGGCTGTGCAGCGCTTCTAGTTAGAAAGGGATTTGGTGGCTGTGGCAGCTCTCAGCTGAACTTGTGTTTTGAACTTGATGAAGGTGTTTATTTTGTCTCATACAGCATAGTATGTTCTGTATATGTTTGGGGCTTGTAGGTTAAACTTGCTTTCACTGCTGGGGTATGCTGCAGCTTGTAAGGTGCTCTGTGGCATAAATGTCGTTCACTTTATGCTGCACGTGCATTCTTATGAACAGTATAATGACTTATGTACCTGTGATTGCATCTTGAAGAGAACATCAGTTGTCATGAATTAGTGACAGTCATGTCAGTAGTTTTTTACTAAATTTTTTTTTCTTTTATGATTTATTAGAAAAAACATGTTTATTGGCTTTAGAGTCATCTCTGACAGAGCAGAGGAAGAGAAAAAACATATGTTACTCGTCAAATGATAAAGACCCGGATGCATTCCACTGTTATGACAGCTTGCACTTTTGTGGTCCTTTAAGGAGGCTGTTTTAACTCACTGGTTAGAGCTCCGCAGTTCCTCTTATTTGAAAATAACAGACTTTCTGATGCTGAGATTGTGAGGAGTTTGTAAATGCAGCGACAGCAAAGAAAGATTTTGTTTAAAGCTCTTAAACCTAACCTAGGTATACCAGAAATTATGGAATAATAAACCTGTGGTTTTTAGAAAGTAATATTTAAAGGTACGGTATATGTAAGAAGGATGTGTGGGTTCTGAGGATTTTTTTAAGTGCTTAGTGTATTTGAGAGAAGTTGTTCATTCTCACTTGAAATGCACGGTTCCAAGAGGTACGTGCAGAATGAGGGAGTTCTAAAAAAGTCATTTTAACGTGCATTTTTTCCTAATTTTTCTCTGCCTTCTGCAAAGGGAAAAAGAAAACTAAGGGGACAAAAAGGGATGGAGAGATGGAGACCTAAGAGAGTGTAGTCTGTCACTGAACTGCTGAGCTGGAAGCAGCATTGGCTGCAGACTGCATTTTTCTTCCTTTTCTTTCCCTGAATGTTGAAGCAAGAAGCTGAAAGGACAGTCCTTTCTCTGTTGGTTTTGGTTCTGGATCGTTTAGTCAACACTGCAAATACTGAACCCAGAAATGAAGCCAGCAAACTGGATTCACAGAAGTTATAAAGAGCTATAAAATCCAACTCATCCTAGTTAGAGGTAAGACAAAAAGAAGCTAGAAGAGATCAGGCCATGCATTCCTCTGTTGGCTTCTTGAGCTTTCCAGGTCTAATTTTCACTGCATCTGATTTAAAGAAATCAGCTGCAGAACAGACAGATTTTGCTTGTTGACTTAGAATGCTACTGTGTTTTAAAACTAATACAATTGACAACAGGAGGACCAAACCCCAGACTGAGCTACAATTACAGCGGAGAAATTTGTCATCTAACTTGGAACTATAATGTAAAACTATTTCTTTGTTTATCCAATTTGTATTATTATTTTACTCAGTCTGAAAACGGTTAACATGTCATCATTTATCTGTTAGGTATATAACTTTGTAGCAAATATTTCTTTCTAAATTCACCACAAATATCCCTTTGCCCTCCAGAAGCTATTCAGTAGATTCTCAGGAGATTATAATAGCTTTGTGGCTATAAAATCACTTTTCATGGCTATGCACAACTTTTTGTAATCTGTTAATATGTTGCTTTAGGAGTATGGATGGTCTGGGCTCAGAGGTTAATAAATGTCTCTTTGAACCTGTGCAGTAGTCTGTTGATTGCAGCACTGAGCTGATTGCATGAAGGGAGAAAAGTGGAAAAAAAAATGTCAGAAAACTAAATATATTATTTTAAGAATTATTTTTAAGTAATTTTAAATAGGATTTCTACATATTCTTTTACTTAAGAATGCCAGTTATGGTGCCCTTCTAGTTTTTTAACAATAGGAAAACCATTCTGTTTAATAATTGAAATGTTTATAAGAATAAGAGTCTGTTCCTTGATGCAGTTCTTTCAATGCTAGCATCCAACACCAAATGGATGCTTTGTAGCTGTAAGAAGCTCTGATCCTGAAAATGCAGGGATGTGAGAAACAGGAGGTGGAAGCCTTTGACTGTTGCTGCGCTTAGTTTGTAGTTACTCTTAACTGTGGCAAGTGTTGAATTGTCAGTGTCCAACACCTGCAAAACCCAGATCTCCAGAGGTAAGTCATTCTGCCCCCCCCTCCATGTGCTGAATCAAGTAGTGTAAGGAAAGTTTTAACTAGGCTTGCTTTCCATGGGTAAGCTTGTCGGTACAACCCAAAACCTCACTCCTCATGGTAGCATCTGACAGTGAGAGTTAGCAGAACACGTTTTAAGGGATGATGCTTATGTTGCAGCCCTTTTTTGTGCCTATTTCCTCACTTCCACGAGCTTCCCATTCATATGTGGGTTACTCTAGATGGATCAAATCTGTGGACTTTGAAATAGTGCTTTGTTTTAGAAGTGGGTTTTCATTCTGTAACTGAAAGTACAGCATTAAGAGATGCAGCTCTAGGTTCTGCCTCTTCCTCTCCCTTGCACTAAACGAAAATGAGTGTTACATTTATGCCAGACTTTACTAGCTCCATTTCCTGCTGGATATGACTTAAAATCAGGATACTGTCATGCCTATTTACTTGTGCTCACAGGCTGCACTGCTTTAAGCATAAAATTGTTGCAGTACGAACAATATTTGCTGTAGTAAAAGCAAATGTACTAACTTCCAGCCTTGACAGATGTCTCGGTCTCCTGCACTGACCTTATGTAAAGTGTTTTTGTCTCCCCTTTCCCCCCCCCGCCCCCAGCTCCTTCCCTCATGCAGAGAATTAGGCTGTCATGCTTATGTCTGCTCCACTTCCACTGGCTTGTGCCTACATCTGGTACTGGGAAAGGGGTAACAGGAAGGGCAGGTTTTTAACTGAAGTCTGGCTAAACATATGCAAGACAAACAACTTGTGTATGACCTGTTTTTTTTAACAGTTAAAAACAAAGGTATATAGTTTAATGCAGTGTCCAGAGAACTGGATGTTTCTTACCAGTCAGAGAAACTGCTGGAGATGACTGCACTCAGCCTCTGGTACATTACCTTCTAGATGAACTTTTGTTTTCAAATGTGTAAAACCCCAATAAATACAATTTTATGCTACATATTCAGTTTTTCCAGCTATGTTTTTTAGTTGCTTTGAATTTTGAACTTACGTCCAGACATACCAGAGGAATGATTTGCTAAAGCCTTTTCTCCCATGTGTCCTTCTGCGGTGTGGCTGCATTGACAATAGACCTACCGTTTGTACAAAACTGTGTTTTCTCATAGACTGTTATCAGTCACAGATACATTGATATCTTTATCTCTGTTGCCATACCCAAGTGGGGTTATGTATTAAACATTCTCCATGGATATATAGGCACCTAATTATTTTTACGTATGGATACAGTATTAATCTTTTGATAGGCTGTTGCCTTGGACATTTATCCAGTTTGATTCTGTAACATTTTTATTAATTAGCTAATTTTATGGATACAGTTCAGTTTGGTACTTTTATCACTATGATGCTTAGTGACATTTCTGTAGAATTGATGTGCACTTACATGGGCATGGCCTCAATAAAGCATGTCTGTCCTTCTCTTCTGAAAAGATTTTCAGTTGTCTTAAGATGCTCCCAAATGGAGGAGAATAAGCTCTTTGAGACAAGGATTATCCCTTTGTTAATGCTTACGCTGTACGTTGTATCGTACATGCATGCTGTATAGATCGTTTTTTTGGTGTACTATTAGAAAATACATTAATCTCAAGAATGTGTCAACAGAGAATTTAACCCTTAAAATTTGCAGTTGCGTTTGAGAAAAGGGGAGCAGTAACCTGAATGTACCAACTCAGCGCTTGCTAAGTTTTCAACAGGCTGGTTCCTGTTCTGAGTGTTTTGTGTGCTGCACTGTACGCTTGCTCATGACGACATTGAATAGAATTTGATTTTACAGTGTTTTGAGAAATGAAATCACTGAAAGCACTTCAGATTTCTCGGGGCATGCGGTGCTTACACTTGTAGTTACTCCCGTGTGGCTCTGGGGTAGCTTTTTAGCACCATTAGTACCGAGGGTCAGTCAGTGTTTGGAGCTCCGTCAGGATCCAGTCTCCAGCTCATGGTACAAAAATAGGACAGGGCAAAAATTGCCCAAATTGCAGATGGGCTGTTTAACTCGGAGCACAAGATTTGGTAATGCTGAATTTTAAAAACGACCGAACCTGGTAATTCCTGCCTGCCTTCTGCTTTGTGTAGATCTATAAGGCTGTGCAAAGTAAGCGTGAAATGCTACTACATGGTAATAAGCTTTCGTTGCACACGCATACAGGGAACTTAGGAACATAAGCCACAATGAAATCAGCCACGACTTGTTGTTTGGTGGTTTTTCAGGTTCTCTGGATTTTGAAAATCCCATCTAATTTCATGTGTGTCTGTGGGTTTCTGGGGGGGAGAGCGAGTGCTGCATGCAGTATGCATGGCACTGTAGGAGGGAGGGGATGAAGTAGACTCCTGTATGAATGTGACCTGCTTTCCCAGAGCACAGAACATCTTCTTAATGTAACACATTTTAAAACAATATGTGCTGCTATCACTATTAATAGTAGAATAATCATTTTCCCCCAAAGTTTAATTTGAAAACAAAGTCACAACTTAGAAAATTCTTTTTCCTTTAGATTTATGTTTGTGTAGTTTTTAAAGGATCTAAGAGAGCACTTCATTCTGGTTTTAAAAAGAAAGAAGAAAGGCAAACCCCCATATATTTGGCCTCACTTGTTTATTTGTTTGCTCCGTTTTGTTACTATTAAAGTAAAACTCCATATCCTCCTTTTCTTTTTTTAGCTGTCTTTGAAGTTGATGTCTTTAGCAGTAATCTACGTATTTTGGGGTAATTTATAAATTTTTGGTAACTCCAGCACCATCAGTCAGAAGGTCTTTTAGGTGAATTTTTTGGATCATCAATATGGTTTTGACATTTGGACCAGCAGCACAGAATAAGTAGTAGGAGGATTAGACTGTTACTGATACCTTCTCTGGTTCATATCCCCAGAGCTGTGACTTCTGTTAGCTCTTTTATCACACTTACTCTGATTCAGTGCTTCAGATCTTATCCTGCCTCGTCTGAGTTGAAAAATTAATGCAGACTTTCAGTTAGAATGAACTTGAAAATTATTTTATTGTTTTTTTCTATTTCAAATTAAACATGAAATTAACAAAGTGTTGCAGGCTCAATGAAACATTGACATTCTTTGGAAATAAAGACTTTTTTTTGATTCTTCAAGGAAAGCAAAGAAATGAATAAAGTAAATGTTCTGTTTTTTCTGATAGCTCAGTTGTTAATTCAGTCATACAGGGACTGAGGCAGAAATGAAGCTCCCACTTCCCGTTTTCTGGAAAGGGGTGTGTGATACTTACAAGTGGAGGCTTTTCCTGATCATTGAAACCAGACACAATTCAGACTGTATTTTCCACAATCACAGCTGTAGTCTTGTGCTTGGAAAACATTTATAGTCTTGAAGGTGTTCTTGATCATTATGATACTATTCTGGTGAGATGCTGTAGCATACCAGGATGTTTCCCAGGGAACTAATGATAAGAAAACCAGAACATGGAATTAATCTTGCAGAAATAAGACCTAAGAAAGGAAAGTTGAAAGAGAATGAAAAGTCCTGGACAGTAAAGGAAGGTTCTCTTTCATAAAGGAGAGGTTACTGTGAAATTTCATTTTTCTTTCTTTATACTCTCACCCTGTCACTGCTGTTGGTTGATTTGCCCCAGAGGCCTCTTTAATACTGAAAGCCTGACTTAATTATCTTGAATTAATTAGTTCAATATAAAGCAGAGGACACTGAATATCAGTGGTTGACTTTGGAGGGACCTGCAATGAAGTTGTAGAAATGGCATAAAAATGTGGAAGTCTTCAGGAACACTCCTGCAGGAGCATTTGCTGGGAATGGTAACAACTTGCTTTGGAGCCTAATTGCTTTGTCCACGTGTTAACCGTCTTGAAGGGGATAGCATCAGCTGCATTCACTGTAGTGGGATATGACACTTTAGGCAGTTAATTACCTAATAGATTTAATTTCTGCAGGAGATATTGTTGATGTATTCATTCCCATTCCCTAGAAATTTCACCTGTTCAGCATTTAATGTGCCCCTTGCCTCTGCTTGGCACTTAGTGGAGTATTATACCATTGGCCTCTGTGTTACATGTTAGTCTTTCTTTGGTTAGTGTGTGTTGTGAGCAGGAAAAATGGATTACTGGAAACTTTAACCTGTTTATTACAATTATAAACCTTAGTAAGTTTAGATAGCATCCTGAATGTCTGTTGATCACAAAGCTTTGCATTTTTGGTAGTTGTATGTGGGAAAAACATTTACTAATTTCGGGTATTTGTAAATCTCACAGACAGTATTTTGCTTTGAAAACTGTATTTTAGTGGACGCTGCTTAACTAGAGTTCTTGCTGTTACTCCCTGCGATTGGAAATGGATGGGTTTAAGGAGTTAGCAGTAGAGGTCTTTGTCATCTTTTTGTTTTTATTTAGCTATTTTTATGGTATCTGAAAGGTATTCTTAAGATACTGAGATGTGGTAATTGCATGCCCAATTTTAAATCCCCGGATTAGTCTATAGAGATCATTACGACAATGTGTTACAGTTAGCCTGCTACCACGTGGGAGTAGTCAAGTGTTCTGCCATTCACAAGCTTTATTATTTGATGGGAAAGTCCACTTTACATATAAGTGTCAGGTGGTGGTGAGCCTGCAGAACAAAAATTAGTTGTCTTTTTTTTTTTTTCTTTTTTTTACATCTTAGTAGAAGTGGCACCTAGAAAACTTCCAGAAATCCAGCAGATATTTGAAACAGATTTTTTGGTGAATTTTAGACGTAATATTTTCCATAGGAATTGTGCAAAAAGACATACAGATTTTTTTTTTTCTATGACACTGATGTTTTTGTAATAAAGGGAATTAAAAATAATAGTTCGTTACCTTTCCCACTCCTACCTGTGCTAGCATCCAGGTCTGACCCTTATCTAGCCTCACGTAAAGCTTTCGGCCTCTGAACCCAGCAATGCAGAACATGGAGCGTGCCCAGGTTACCGAGGCTTTTCTGCGGTCGTGCTTTCAGGTAAGCCAGCATTACTGAGCAATGAGCAGGATGATTGATAGTGCTTAAATCAGAATGGAAGGGAAGGTTCTCTGCTCCCAGTCGTCTACCCAAACTGCAAAACCTGATCTTGTTTCTTGTGCGTTCTTTATATTGTATCAAGGTGTGTAGTATTTCTACCCTTTGACTGTGTGACTAGTTTATTTTTCTTACTTGATTTGCAACGGAAACTGTTTCAGCTTCTTACATCTGTGTTGTACATTCTGTCTGGACAGACACTTTCCTCCTGAAGTCACTCATACAAAATGCATGTATTGCTGTGCTTTATCCCATGAAACTCTTCATGTTGTAAGCAGTAGAGTAGTAAGCAGAGAGATATATGAACTGTGAAGACTGATTTTGATAGAATAATGTTTCCAAGTATATAAAGAGACTTTAGTTACGTGGGGTCTCTTTGTTCATTTTAAACTTTCGCATTATAATATTCATCAGCTCAATTGAATTATGTTAGAATTTTTCATAGCATGAGCCAGGATGGTGACTTGTTCTGTGTGCTGCTAAAAAGCTTGCTCATATGAAAAACGTGCTTTTAATACTGATGGCAGTAGATTATTGAAGAAGCTTTTATGTTTGTCAGCAACATTTGCATTTTCATGCTTTAGCAGTCAGGAACACTTAGTAACATCAACGTGACAAATGCAGAACACTTAGTCCTGTCGTGGTGCGTTCTTGGTGTGTGGCAGGGTTTCTCTTTTTCTAATTAAGTCAACCAAAGACCCTGGTTTGTTTTTTCATGTCTTTCTGCAGTGTGGTTGGTAAGTCTCAAACAGTCTTAGCCAAGATAGTGGTCAGTCTCTTTCATTCCTGCAGAGAATTGCTGACATGTATCAGCAAACTTTTCCAAACATCAAAGCTTAGTCTATTAACGGTCATACCTCTCTGGTTCAGTCAATGTTGTTATATTTTTATATCAAAAGGTGTATTTTTCTCCTGTATTCTTGGCCATGATGATTCTTTATTTCTAGTTGAGTAATTACGGAGTTTAGTATCTAGTCCTGTTTCTTAATTCCTTGTCTACTCAAGTTGAAAGCTTTAATTGGTAAAAAGGGTGTGAAAATAAGCACTCAGGCATGACTTCTCAGCCATTTGTTCCTATTCCATCATTTTCCCTTTTAGTACTGTCTGACTTGAGAAGAGAGCAAGTGTCTTCTGTTGAAGCTGTTGATCACCCTTGTTGGGCAATGCTGTCCAAAGCTTTAGAGTAAAAGAAAAATCTGTCTTCCAGTCTAGTCCTGTCTTAAGCCCTTGAAAATGACCAGTACCCAGCACTTTAGCAAGACATTTAAGTACCTGTAATTATATCGTCATCTAGCCTGTAAGTATAAGGAGGAAGACCAGTTTTAATTTTATCACCATCAGTTCTCTGATGTCTGCTATAATGATACTATTCTTGTTGTTTAGATCTAGCTTTGGATAGTGTACTCGTATAACGATTTAAGCCATCTCATTGACTATGGTGGTACCAGCCATGAAGAACAGCAAAATTCAATGTGCTTGGCTCTGCTGTTTAGATTTCCATTTGTTTGTGGAACTTGACAGCACTATTTTAATCAGTATTATAGTATAAAGTTCTTACAATTGTGAGTAATCTTTCTAAGGTTTTCTACTTTATCATTTTTGCTATTGTGAATTTTTCTCTACGTTTCTGTGATATTGTGAAGGAGAGTTACTTTGAACAAACTTCCTGATTCACTGCAGCCTGTCTTTAGATGCATCTATACATGAAGAGCAGCTCAATTTCACTGTCTGAGTGCAAGGATGTTTAACATAAGAATCAAAGCTAAGATTCTTTGACAGCAGTATTTCAGCAGGAATTGAAAAATTTTGTGAGATTATTTTAGTTGACAGTGACTGTCAAATTTCCATGTGTCTTTATAGCAGAAAAATTCCACCCCAGCTGTGTAGATTGCTTATGTATCTCACAGACACAGTTTGTCAACAACTGTCCTAAAACAAATCTAAAGCCACGTATTTTATACCTTTGGAATGACCGTGGGCAATATTTTATTACAGAATGAAATTTGCTTTCTTCCGGAGCTGAGCAGCTGTAGTGTGTCCAACTGCCTTCATCTGAGGAGCTCCAGAAGCAGCAGGTCAGGTCCTATCGTGAAAAAGAAACCAACCACCCACTTTTCTTCGTAAAACAGGATACTGACTCCTCACTGTGAAATTGGGGCTCAAAAGAGAATGAGAAATTTAACAGCTGCTTTTAGTTTCTCTTGAGAAGGCTCACATGCTTCCATGAGGCTTGTGTTCATTGTCCTTAGGCAGCAAGAAACCTAGCTGCTTGAAAATACCCTCATTCCTTCCCCTTGCCTGGATATTCTCTGTGCCAAGGTGATGACTGTTTCCACATCTGCTTTTCCTGAGCTCTGACTGTAGAGGTTGGGTGGATGTGTAGATGAGTAGGTGCAAGTAGACTTGTTTTCACAAGCAACTTTGTTCTTGAGGCTACTTTACAAAAGGGAAATGTGGATTTCTTGGAGGGACGAAAACTCCACAGGGCAGAACTTGAAATAAACCATGAAGAGTATTTTTTCCTTTTAAGGAAGGAATTGTGCATGCATTATCTTCTGGGATAAAAGCAGCCAGTGTGGCTGACCTGCTGCTTCTCGGGAGTAGAAAGTCTTTATGGAGCATGACAGAGCTCTGATGCCACCTCCTTGTTCAGACCGTTGGACTGGAAGCTTGGCACTGCCAGATGACATACACAAAAAAGTTATTAAAATGGAAAATGAGGCACTACTATGTAACATTAATGACTAGAGAAGGAGCACATTAAGTCTAATTTACAAAACTTGTCAATGTACTGAGTTTTTGTTAGTGGAAGAAAAAGATCTCTTTTTCTTAAGCACGTTGAATAACAATACTATAAAAATACTGTTTTTGTAGTGCATCCTTGTGAGGTTTTCATTTAGTAGTTATATAAATGCTTAGCTTGTGAAATGGCCGTATTGAAAAGATGTGCTTCTGACCTTCTGTGTATAAAGTAGTATCTTAATAAGCTTTAAGATCTCCTCATGAACTATGTTCAATGTGGTTTTGAAAATGAAGAGGTTTTTTATGTCTGTCAGTAAGAATACATGCGTGGGTAGATAGAGTAAGATACATAGTGCTGAATGTGAGAATTCTCCTCCACCTCCTCAACATTGTGTCAGATCTGCTTCTTCATATAATGGATGTCAGCAACATCTTTTCTTTAGGCCCCAAATAACAGTAATTCTTTCTTTGGCTGTAATTCTCCTTCAGTGAGTCTGTTCTTTCCTTTCCCTCTCCTTGTTTACGTACCTGTGCCATCCCCAAGTCTTCCCCAGGCTCTCCAGCATCTGCCCGTGCTCCTGGGAGCCTCCATCCTTGCTGTGTGAGACCTGACTGAACTGCGGCTGTACATTCTTCCCACTGAACGGCTACTTCAGTCTTCATTGCTTTGTTGAGAAGGGAAGTTCTGTAATCATCTGGAAGGAATTTAATTTTGTTCAAGGGAAGGACTTAACATGTCTTTCTTTTTCAGAAACTAGTGGTGCCTTTGGCCGTGGTGCTTGTTTGCCGAAGGGAATACAGATACGTTTCTTTTGATGGTGGTGACCAAATACTGCTTACTTAGGCGGGGAGGGGGATTTTGTTTTAGCTATTACTGTCAGAAGAGTAGTTTAAAGAAATGGGTTTTCCCTTCTGTTTTGATAAAGCTATGGTTTATTGTTGTCCTCATCCCTTCTGGAAATGATCTCAAAATTTTTTGTGTCCATCACAGAAAAAGTGTTTGAACACTTAACTTGAAGCTGATGGTTCTGTCCCTTTAGAAAAGCAATTTCTCCCGTAGGTGAGCCATTTCCAATGAAGGGGTCTAAAGATAGGATGGGAGCCTTAAATTTGACCTGTTATTTAATGGAGAGTTAGTCAAGGGAGAACAAACTGAGAGGGGATGTGCTGAGTGACTGTGGCTGCTGAGCGACTACCTTGCTGCCTTTATATCTGGTTGGAGCATTTCCAGGATTTGAAGCCATGGTGTGTCCAGTTATCTGCTCCCTTGCAGTCGAAGTTGTGAGGCCTAGAGGTGAAAAAACTTGTGATCATTGTGATTAAGGCCAACTGTGGCAGGAACAGGAGTCTCTGAGCTGCTCTGGCCTTCCGAGTGTTTGGGAAGAATGATAAATTTAGATGAATACCAAAACAGGTAGCCTAGTGTTCTGTAGGGAGATTACATTTGACATAGGTGATGCTTGAAAGGTGGTAGGGTTTTTTGACAACTTTTCTTTTTCACCAGCACCACCTTAGGGTTGCTAGGGTTCAGCCAGCTGTCTGGTATCCACATGCGAATCTTACTCGTATCTTGGATCCCTTGGAGCACTTGGAAATACTGCTCTTATATTTGATAGCAGAGAGAGATGTCAGCAGCACATAAGCCATTATATTTAATTTTCCCCCAGTGGTTTTGTGGAGAGGAAGAGCAGGGATGTTTTACGATTTTTTTCTGAAAAGAGCTCTGAAACCAGCTCAGCGCAAACCCTGTAACCCCTGTGAGGTGTTTATGGCAGTAACATCCCCAGCCAGGAGGGATCCCGCTTCTCGGCAGTTCCTGCGTAGACTTGGAGGCAATTCTTCTCAAGTCTCTTATTTGGCTTCCTCAGGAATTGGGAGATTATATTACAGACGGTAAATAAATAGGGGTGTTGAATAAATGGGGAACCAAATACTGTGTGCTTCAAAAGAGTTTTACAAGGGAATATGACATAACTGGAAAACAAGGAAGAATTTAAATTTGTCCTTATCCTACAAACCCAGATTGTTACGAAGAGCTTTGTAGCGTGTTACTAATGAATATTCTTACTCTTTGTGCCTTCTTAGCCTTCAGGAATGGGGCTGAATGTCTCAGGCTGCTTACTGCTACTTCATTTGTCTCTGTTGCAGAAATCACTGTGAAAGAAGCTGCTCTCTTTGGCAGCCAAGCGAAAAAAAAATCCAAAAGTGTACAGATAATGAACCCTCTGTACTAAAAACGTGTTCCTTTGTGGTTGGTGCTGATACACATCAACAGGAACTTGTCAGAGGAGAGAAGGGTTTTCATTTTGCCGGTGCTGTTAGTTTGGGTCTTTTATGGGAACCAAATGTATGTTAAGGAAATATCTGAGAGTTTCCCACAAAATTCATAAAGTCTCATTACATTTGTTTACATTAAAAGGTCCAAATGGAGTTGTTCACATGACATTATCTGGTCACACACAAAATGACTGCTGTGTGACCTTTCAAATTTGATAAAAGTAGTGTGTAATTGTGGACAGGTTAACCCAATAGACGAAATAATAATAGTTACTTTACTGAGTGATTAAAGCCTGGAAAAGAGGGAAAACAGATCTGTTTAGATGTTACCCAGGCAAAGAAAATAAGGACTGAGACCTCAACAGTAGCTGAGACTTGGGGGATTCTGATGCTTACTGAAAAAAAGGGGCTTATATCAACTATATACTAGCTTAAAATTAAATCAACGTTTGTAACTTTACATCTATATTGTAATTGTATTTATGTACTTAAGCATGTTAATGTGAGACAGCTGTCCCAGCTTTGTACAGAGATGAAGTCCACATGATGAGCTGTTTTTGCATGCAATGGAGAGGATCTAGTACTATTCATACTTTAAAGTGTTGTAGAAAAATGCTGTTTCACTGAAGAACTTTGTCTTGGCACTAGGCAAGCAGTAAGTTGTATCTTGCTGCAGGTTTTTCTGATTTCCACTGGTTCAAAGTTCAAAGCAGTAGATGCTTGTTATCTGCAAACCAGCAGAAACATCTTGCTTTCCTCACTGCTATTGGTAACACATGTGACGATGAGAAGCTTTTAAAGATTACCCAGGTGTCTGTAAATGACCAAAACGCCGGTGGATGAAGTCAGATGATCTTTGGAGTTATTGTCAGTAGTGCTAATTCCTCAAAGAATGCAGAGGAGCTGCACGTAAAGTAAAGCAGACAGACATATTGCGAACACTCACCACAGGGTTTGTTCACTAAAGACTGTGCTTTTCCACACTTGATCTTTTGAGCGGTGTCATTTGCTGTCATGTATTTCTTGCTTTTTGAATTAATGAGTTTGTTTTCAAGGTGAAATCACTCTGACAGACATGCTTATATGATGAGCGGGTATTCATTAAGGATTTAATTCTTCTGTTGAGTTCTGCGCTAATTTCACTTGCTTGAAGAGGCTTTGAACCACTCTATTCTGCAGCAAGAGACATTTCTCACTGCAGTCATGCAATTGCCCCATTCACTATCGACATACCCTCTTTGCTCTTATTGCTGGAGGTCCAGAAATAAATAACCGCAGAATTGAGTTTTAAAGGGAAGTTTTTACACGTAATGCATGAATCGTAAAGCTTGTTTAATTCCTGAAATGCGTTTTTTTCCCTGTTGCATTCAATGTTTGGGCATTGGTAGCCTGGGCTGTGGGCAGGGCCCTCTGTCTGTAGCGTTGTCATCCCTAGCAGCAGTCACGCCTGCCCGCAGCTGCCTGGAAGCAGAGGGCTCGCATGAAGTTGTAATCCAAAACACCTGATTGTTCCAGGCTTCCCATAATTTATCTTTATTCCTTTATTTACTTTGCAAAATGTTGTCAATGCGTAGTAGTAATTTGTTTTTGTTGTCTTTGGGAAAGTTACCTTGACATGATTGATTCGGGTACGGGTATCGAATGAATACATGCCAGCATGACTTTGCTCTCATTTTATCACTGATATTATTGCCATAGAGTGATGTTATTTTCCCTACTAGGTGTGAAATGAGCCTTGGTAAAGGCACAGAGTCTGCACTTCTTTTCCTTTAAATGCCAAGATGATGACATTATAAAGCTAATGATCATTTTTTCTGAAATTTCCCAGTCTATTGCTAGCATATTAAAAAATAGTGGAATTCTTTGCAAGGGGAAAGATTATTAAAGGAGGTTAAATATACCATGGCACAGTTTGCTTCAAGTTTTGTATTAAATAGATTTTTATTAGTTCCATAGTAAACAAGAAATGGTATAAGAGTGTTTATTTGCAAAAAATTGTAGTTTAAGAATTTTGAAACACTGGAGATGTGATTCTTCTGTAATTAAGGGAGTCATTGAGACTGAAGTGAAGCCAGAGCAACTAATAGTTATTTTTCGTCATGTTATAGATGTTACAGATTAGATGGCAGAACAGAAAGGGAGGCACTTTCAAGGAGGAAAATATTGCTGAGAAAGAGCTTTTATTGCATGCTGGCCTGCATAAAGGGCTTTTCTTTTGTGTGGAACCCACAGGTGGTGACAGTGTGTTTCAGAATGCGTTGGAGTGCAGTCATGGTCAGTTCAGATCAGTCCCTCACGATTTCATGCCGTGATAGAGAATACTGCCTATGCTGGGAAATGGATTTTGACATACATTTTGCAAATGCCTTTGCATGCTGCCGTGATAGTGTCATTAAAATCCTGAATTCCTTGTGCTGCAGGACAGTAGGAATTCACAGCAATGTTGCCATGTTTTAAGGAGCAGTTTCTTTTTTCCATGTAGGCTATTTATGAGTGTGTGTTAATGGTAAAGTAGCTCTACCAAGAATTCATTAAAGACAGCTCACTCTTCATGAGCTTTGGCTGCTACTGACGTGATCACTGTGCTCCATTATTTCTAGATGTACTTCCAATCCATTCTGCATTCACTTCAAAACACACTCATTTTATATCATCCCACCTGTGCTCCAGGTGCATGCAACATGCATGCCAGTACCAGGTGTACATTCAGGCTGGCCGGCCGGAGCCTTAGGTTACAGATGTGAAAGCAGCTCAAATGAGAGAGTTGTGAATCTTAATGGAGCCGAGAGCATGGTGGCTATGTGGAGATCATGTTTCTGGTTCCTGTCACAAAAAATTGCGTCTGCAAAACACAGCAGTTGACTGCTAAAGTGTGCAGGCTTCTCTGAGTGTGCATGTGTAGAGCTGGTGGGCTGGATGGACTATACTATGTGGTAGAGCAGGTGCTTTCCCACCAAACCTCATCACTCTCAGCATAATTAATTCTTTCTTAAATTTCTGAACTGTCTTTTTTAACACCTTATAAGAAGAATCACATTTGAAAATGTTATTATCCTGCTTTTTTTCCTGTTACGATTGCTTTCCTCTCTTTTCATTCTTAGTTTTCACCTCTTTCTGAGAAGTCTAGTTCTTTGATGGTAGCACACATGGAAATTAATGGTGTGTGATGGGGTTTTTTTGGTGTTTGGTTTTTTGGTTTTTGTTTTTGTTTTTTTTTTCCCCCTGGGAACTGACTTTAAAAAAATGTCAATTTTTAGTTGTAACTTTTGCAGTTAAGATACTGGGTTTCCTCCGTCTGCATGCCTCCTGCCAATCACTTCTCTGCTGGAGTTAATCTGAGCTGCTCAGGTACCATGCTTTCTTTAGGCCACATGTGTTCTTCCATTATTCCCTAATGGCAATTCATATTCTTCGGCCTTTCTATCAGTCTGTTTCAGTCCTGCACCATAATTGCATTCTACCTTTATATCTGCACACTGAATGCTTCTAGCCTTACAGTAAATGGTGTATTTCCAAATTTGAAACATCTGCCAATTAAGCAAGTTCCATACTTTATGGTGAAATTAATATAAATCTCGGAAGTTGTGGTGGAGGTATGCTACAGTGGTGTCTGTTGATGCCAGCTCCCATGATGAAGATCTGAAGAAGGTAGACCAACCAGCTCCATCTTCCTTCTTGGCGGAGGAGTCTGGCACATTGATTGGGGTCTCTCATGTAAGAGATCACTTCATGCCTTTTCAGCCTTTCGTGAGTAAGCGATCGTTAACAATTATTAGTTCTTAGTCGTTACCAGTGTTCCCACAGGCTCAAGAGACCTTACTGCAATCCCTGTGGACAGAATCATGGCTGGACATCAAGGATTAGTAGATCATCATCAGTGGAGAAAGATCTTTCCTGGCACTGCTCCACCATTTTCTACAATACTGTCAGAGGCTGATGTTTCTCTTTTCTACAGTGCTGACCAATGCCATCTTCATATTCGGTCAAAGGGATGGGTTTTTTTTCAGTGCTGAATGATAGGAGCATGCAGATCTGTTAGCCCAGCTTCTCAGTGCAAGCTGTGAGTGATGTCAAATGTTTCCCATTTGAGAAAGGGGAAATAGAAAAGAAAGAATGGTATTGTTTATCTTGGCCAAAAAATGAACAAAGGGACAGAGTAGAGGAATTATGAAATAATGAATAATTCAGAGTAGATATTAGGAGCTTTTCACTCCTTGTCTAACAACATCAAGTACTCCATTAAATTGAAAAGGCATAAATTAAAAAATGATGAGATAAAATTCTTCCTGAGTAAAAAATTTGTAGCCATGACTTGTCTTGACAAACAGTTTAACATCTTTGGAGAAAGCTTGGACATTTCTCTGCACTTAGCAGAAGTAAAGACAGTTCTTCCAGAAAGGTTTGGGAAAGAATAAAACCCTGACCTTTGGTTATTAGCCTATTTAACTATTATACTCATGTTGAGCCCTTCGTGGGAGAGGGGAAGAGAGTACTTTTTTGACTGTGGGGTTCTTGCATCTTACTCTTCAGACTCTGGCACTGGCCGTTGTCCAGGAACAAGGTCCTGGACTAAAGACTCAGTTCTTCTGCTCCAGTCTGGAAGTTTTATATCTTTATAACGTTCGTTCAAAAGCTACAGTTTCATTTGGGAAAGAAGGAAGGAAGAAAAAAAGTCAGGTTATAATGTGATGGGACAAACTCGGAAACAAGCTCTGACTCTGTGCAGTGGAACAAGATCTTGAGAATAAAGTAACACTGGTGTATTTGCAAGCAAAGTGGAAGCCAGGAGCGCAAAGTGGAAAGAGCACACACTGTAGCCCAGATATCCCCATCTCTCTACTGTATGCTCTCCAGTGTCTTTGGTGTGGCTGAAATATAATAGCTCTGTTGTGAAATTTTAGCTGCTGTGATTCCCATTTGTGTAATTTAACAGAAGCCAGGTCTCTGTAAGAAACTGTTTGTTTAAAAAGTTAAATGAAATGACTGTTGCTGTGTGTCTGCTGTGTAGCTGCTGGTGAGGAGGGGAGCTGCTGCTCTCTGCAGAGGTATAGGAAGGGATGGGACCAGAGCTAAGGATGAAATTACATGGCAGAGGTTGGGAAAAACAAGCTATTTTTTTGGCCAGATGGTGAAAAGCTCTGATAAAGGCAACTGAGATTAGCATCAGGGACAGGTACCAGTAGTACGCATGAGAGATGGAAGCAACTGAGAGCAGAATCTGGTTATTCAGTAGTTCCGTATTCTAACGTGTCTCTTTAGTTTCTCCAGAAAATGGAGGAACATCACACAACGATGAAAATTAAACAGCTACAAATTTAGCACATAGATATGACAAAACTGCAGGGATCCTTTTGGCTTAATAAGGCTATCTGGTCTGTTTATAGTTTAAATAGCATGCTACAAATGGTCTCATCTATTACTTTGAGAAAAGTGTAATGAGGACATAGGGAATGGATTGTCTAAAAGTTGCACGTGTGATAAAGTGATTTAATATTAGAGACATACTCTCTGAATATTCAGGGAGGCCTCAATCCTCCTTAAACATACAGGTGTACAGATTCTGCATACACCAAGTTGGATATACATTTCTTTTCAGAGTTGCTATGTTTTTAATTTTTATTTCTGCAGAACAGATACTGAAGAATGCCTCTACTTGCCAGCACTATCTCGCTCTGATTGCTGAAGCTGAAATTCATTCCAGTTAACTGTTTTGATCACTGAAGGGGCTACATCCAAAATGTTCAGAACCAGTCTCCAGAACAGAGTATTTCCTTTTCCTAAGAGAAAGCAAAAGACTTCAGAGAATTCTGGAGCTGAGCAAATGGACCTAACCATCTGGTTTTCATCATCTCCCACTTCAAAACAACTCTGACTTCTGCTGCTGTGCACGAGCTATAGGAACAGTGTAGGACTCCAGTGTCTTGTTTGTGGGAGAATTCCTTATCAGAAAAGAAGGGATGCTTCCATCTGTATCACTGATGTGGCCAATTTATACCCTGTCAGCCCTTCTCATTTCCTTCCTGGAACTTAATCCATCTGTTGCTTTTACTAATTAAAATTTGCTGCTAGTATACAGCATGCTTTCCTTAGATGTTATACTATAAAACTTGGCAGCATTCTGTGCTTGTAGAGGTACTTGAGGTACTCCCGCATACGATGTTCCTTTTGTTATGTGGTGTATTTTGCAAAGGCTTAAAGTTCGTCAGGTATTAGATCACGCTATTTAAAAGCGCTCAACTCATGCAGCAAAAGGTAATGATGAATAAAGTAAATGGAGTTGGTAAAGCATCAGCTGTAGTGGACCGGGATCCACTTGTGCTGCAGGTTTGGGGCTGTACTATTGGTTATTCTCTCGCTTTTCTTTTTGCTTTGATCCTGTTAGTTGGCTCTGGACTGTTCTGGCCTGGAAACTCTTGTAACTTGGCATTTCTCAACTTCTCAGCTGTGTCGTGGGTATGGCCCAGCGGGACAGTCTGCTCCTGGGTCCCCACCTGATGAAGGCGCATCCGTCACGTTGTCAAATGAAACATGCACGTAATGCACTAGTGGGCTGTGTATCCTGACTTGCATGCGTGTAACGTGCTAGTGTCATGGCTGTCGTGTAATTGGGGTTCTGCACGCAGGCTGTATGAACAGAGAAGGATCGTAGGAGAAAGAAGGGTGGTGCACCTCACGGTTTCATACAGACATCTGGCCTGGTCTGCAAAGGGGATATTGGTAATTCTGGCCCTGTCGTTCTGAGATGGTGTAGTTAATGACCTAGATGTTACTGCATTCATTTGAAGATCTGTAGCTTGTGAAAGGGTGTGTATACACAATTATTTTCATTATTGATAGGTATAGTTTAGTTGGCCCGATAAGTGTGCATCAGGTAAATTTTACTAGCCCTTCACTGAACACAGTTTTTGTTGTATGCGTGATAAGTGTAATTCTTATAGTACTAATTAGGATTTGTAGTTTGGGAGCAGGAGGTAACTTATGATTAGGTTTGTTTTAGATACTATAATGAGATTTTTCAAAAGCTCTGTCTTTAGAGCAGCTTGTGTTAACTTTAGAGTGGTGATGACTTTGTGGTGCTTCTGCATGTCATTGCTTAAACATCATGGATCATAGGTGATGTCCTCTAGCATTTTGGGAGTGGCTCTGCCACCTCCTTGTATTCAAAACTGGGCCACCTGAATCGTATTTGTAAAATATATAGCTAACTTAAATTGAAGAAGTTGGTAGTTTAGTTATGCAAGTTTGTAGTGCGCTCGGTGGGTTTTTTTATTTCAGACCAAAAAAAGTACTAGAGGCTTCTGTTTTTTTGTTAGACAGTATCCCAGATTTTGCTTCATGTCATGCGATTGTGGTTAAGATTTTGCATGTTCTGTGCCTTTTGATCTTTCTGATGATCCCTTATTGTTGCATGTTATAGTCTGCTAGCCTCTAAGTTGTGTGAGTGTGAGACTTGCATAGAGCAAAAATAGCTAGAAACATAGATGTACAGTGTTGGAGAGTTAGAAAACAAAGTTGGTGTGTATATGAAAAATTGGTTTAGAAGGAAGGAGGGGAGAAATGTTTCTTCAATGTCAGGCTTCATTTCTGCACCAATTATTGGGAGATATATAGATCCCTTGCTAATTTTTTGTCTACAATGAACAAAATATGAAAATATTTTTTTCAAGTGCTATGAATACATTATTCAAGCTGTGAGTTTGGCAATGTTTAAAATTTTCCATAAAAGCAGAAATGAACTAAGAGAGCCCTCATCTGCTTACTTCCAAATATAAATCATAGCCAATTTATAAGACTCCAGTTGTACAAAATACATACTTCCCTTAGGAGAGAGTTTATTCTTCTTCTTGAAGCTTAGGTACACCACTTCTACAGGGAATAACTGAAAGTAGTGCAGGCCTTATTTCTGAAAGCCAAGCTAAGGTGCTCATTGATGATTAGAAGATGTTAATAGTGTGGCTTTGCACATAAAGCACACTAACAGATATTCATGAGGGGACCGGGCAATAGGGGCCAGCTTTCTGAAGAGATTCGGGTGTGACAACCTACAGATCATTCCCTTTGGGATTTGCAAAATTTTGTGACTTTTGTGGACACCGAAACACCGAGAACAAAACAAAACTCACACCCCCACGTTCCCCAAAAAACCAAACCAAAACCCCACAAACCAAAACAGCCAACCCTCAAACCTTCTGATTCTAACTGGCATCAGCCTCCTTCAACAAAATGGCAAATCACCACCTTGCAGAGCAAGGAACTGGAAACAGAAATATTGCTGGCTGACCACTGTTACCAAATTCCAGAACATTCATGGATTTCCGTGTGTCCCCGCC
>NW_009623240.1:24505-32405 GCF_000690535.1 Cariama cristata
GCAACTCAGGGTCATCTTTTCTGTCATCCAAACTACCGGAGGATAGGCAGGCTCCAGCGTGTAAACGAGCAATGTCTGAACACTGGAAGGCAGTTCATATTTGTTAATATTTGGCAGAATGTTTGAATGAGCGTTCACGTTCAGAGCATCAGAGGTGCAAAGTGGTAGAAACCTTTACCTACCTATGCTGATGTGTCCTGTAAAGCCTGTCTTGAAGTGGTGCTGTTGAACCTCACCATGCTGATCAAAACAAAATGAGACAAACCAGGATGATGATAATGATATTGCTGTTATCTGACCTAACAGTGGTACTGTTGGCTACAGTCGTTACAAAACCTGATTTCTAATGGATGTAATAAACCTACCTGTTTTTCAAGGGTATGTGGATGAGAGTAGGTAAACTGAACAAATCTGCTGTCACTTAACTCGTTGACTCAGGTAGCAGTCAAAAGAATAAATACTTGTAAAAGAGGTATGGCTAGAAGGAAGCCCACCACTAATTGAAGAATCAAACAAACTGAAACAGCAGGTCAAAAGCTGATATGATGAGGAATGCAAAAGAACCTGTCTAGCTTTGATCACCTTGCTTGTGTTTTTTTTTTTGTTTGGGTTTTTTTTTTTTTTTTTTTTTTTTGAGAAGAACTCCTTCCTGATTTATGGGAAGGTGGTGACCAGTCAATCTCTGCTGCAGCAAACCCCCAGGTGCAGCCATAACGTGACAGGATGGGGACTGGGCTCTGGATGGACCCATGCCAAGACCTTCTCTGGGCTTGAGCAAAGCTCTACATTTTCTGAGATAACCTTCTGCCAGGGCAATTTGGGCCAGTATTGATCTCTCTAAGGTTGATTCTCTGGTGGGAGCAGGCCTGCCATTCTACCCTTTCCCCTCTGTCAAACCACCAAATTTACCCAACAGTGCAGTAATTTACAAGTGCGTTTGTCAGTGGCAACTGAGGCAACCCACTCGTGGCTTTTGTTTATACTAAAGGTGCAGTAACAACACCTTTTACTCTGACGGCAAAATCAATTTGAGAGATTTCTACCCTGGATGCTCATTGATCCTCATTAGTGTGACTGTGAAGTGAACTAGGAAAAGAATTTTTGAAATAACCTGACTAAATAATCTCCTGGTTTGGCAGCTGGGTGCGGGGTTGCTTATCCACTTCTGCTGTTCTTCTTTGTCTCCTTTGTAGCATCCTTCTGTAATTTGTCTATTAGAGAGACCAGTATAGTCAAAAGATCTTTTTATCATTAGTGTTCTGTTTTAAGGTCACACACCTAGTCTGCATTCAGGATATGTATTTTGATCATTTAGGGTTAGTTAGATAGTATATCACGTTACAGGTTTATAAATATTGTAATTATGTTGATTGATCTAAGCAAAAAGTAGAATTCTTCTAATTAATTTTAATTAATAATACATGCTCCCAATAAAAGTCGTATTATCGATTTATCATTCGTAGTAAGGCGTTCTAATAGGAAAAACATCCTAAGCAACAGCATAGCCAGTACCTCGAGTCACGCGTTCTAAACCATCTTATTAAATATAATTTTAAAGTTAATCCTGCCACAGACAGTTAAAACATGATCCAGTGCAAGATCATTAAAATAACATGTCCTATACAAAATATGTCTTTGTGTGATAGATACTCTAGTTTATTAAACCCCTGACTCCTTGCTTTGTGCAATTAGCACAGAATAGGGAAATTTTTGTGCTCTACTGTTTGGCAGAGGTACTCAGACTTGGAGTTCTGTAGCTTCCTAAACTAATGAATAAAAATGGATTTATACTTAAACTCTTAAGAGTGCATAGCAAGGTTTTAGCATTTTATAAAATCTAAAATTATTGCAGAGTATGGGAGCAGCATGAATAGATGGATGGAGCTGCTTTTACTGAAAAGTAGGGGTCTTGGCTTTGATGATTAAGGCTTTAGTCCAGCAAATACTTGATAGTCACTATGAAAATTAGTTTTCCTTCCTCAGAAATATGTTCTCTTTTCACTTCTGTTCTTCCAGTTTACATAGGCAGTAAAAACTTGGTGTATACCAGTTTCCAACATTTATTCTCTTCATGCACTAGTCAGTCTGTTTGAGAATCACATAGATGGATCAGCTTTTTAAAATTGTTCTCCATAAGGTTTCTCTAGGTCCCCCTTTTTCTTTCTGAGAGGATGCCTGGATTCTGACAATTTATTACTTTATCGGTGGTGTCAACAGGACAGGGGAAACTGTCTTTTCCTCTGACGGATTTGCAGTCTAGACAGTGTACAGACAGACTGAAGGATGTAGGCTGCAGAAAGCATGGCTGACGGGAGAAGTCCAACCAGTAGCTGTCCATACCATGACTTTTGTTGGCTTTTAAAAAATACTTCTTGGGGAAATATGTTTTCCTGTATTTACTTATTCCCAAGTTTACACTCCTTAATAACATGTGTCTTCAGCTCAGTGTTTTGAAAACGTATTTAGTGAAAGAATGAGAAAGGCCCTGTGAGCATAACCCTTGCTTTTACCCCCTTCTTTTCTCCTAGATCCCAGTCTCATATTCAGCCTGTCAGAACAGAAGTTTTACAGATTTGGTACTCTCTTGCCTCCCACATTTCCAAGGCATATAAATCCTTTCATCTCTATCGCCTCTGTGATAATGCCAACATACAACACTCTTGATCGGTCCACTCAAAAATGCTGCTTTCATTTCCTCCTGTTTGGACTGCTGTAATTCACACCTCTCAGGCACTTCGCTGCTGTAGTACTCCGTAGGACCAGTCTTAGCGCAGAATGCTAGGATAAGCCGACGTGTTTTGGACGGTGACTACCCTGTGCTTTAATGTCTAAAATCTGAGATAACTTGGTCTCTTAACTGTATCAGACAACTTGAATTTGTTAGCGTGTTTTCACTGGATTCCTCCTGCTAAATCAGCTTGCATTGACTTGATGATCTTAAGGGTCTTTTCTGACCTAAATGATTCTATGATTCTATACCTCAGGTGTAGTGCCATTCAACCTCAGCGCTGTCTGCTACAGTAAATTTTTCATTCAACAGGGAAAAAGATCATATTTTTATAAATGCAAAAATTGATGCCACTTAGTTCTGCTGCCTGAGAGATGATTAAAGTAATTGAAGTTAATCACGATTAGACCTTCAAATTTGTATTGCTTTGAACTGAAGCATTTTTATTTAAATTCATCGTTCATTATGCCTTTGCATGTGCTGTTCAGAATCTTAGGACTGCATAATTTACAAGAAAGAAAACAAGTCACTGGCGCTAAACTTCTAACAATACTCTCCAATTTCACACCTGTGCTTAACCACCTACGCGCAGTTGCAGATATAAATGTTGGCATTTACACATGTAACTGCATGCGGGCACAGGGAGACAGAACCTTTCAGTGTTGTTACCTGCATTAGATTTCAGACACAAGAAATAAATTGAAATACTTTTCTTACAAGGGCCAAGTGAGTTACTGTTCCATAGCATCAGGGTGGCAGAGCACCAAGTGTGCACTAGACTTACATCTTACTATTTTTTATGATAGAAATAACAAAGTACAAGGCTGGTGAAATGTGTGTTGTAGACTCGATTTATATACAGCTGTAAAACCTTTTTAGGGCCGGATCTTTGTTCCACTGAAGTTGAGTGTGAGTTTTGCCTTTAACTTACCCAGAACGAGTGGTTGGTCTGGGGTCAGGAGCGGCCAAGCATTGCACCCTGCGCTGCAGCCCTGGGATGCAAACTGCGAGGGCCTGAAAGTGTGTCAAGGGCTCTGCGAGCACCTGGCTGCGTTGGAGGAACTCTCTGCTTGCAGCACCAGAGACTCTGGTATAATGGCCTTCGGTGCTGTGAAAAACCATGTGTGGGGGGAAAGATGCATTGGAGTATGTGGTGCAGTTACAGTCACAGTGATACCCTTCTGAAATACAGCAAGTCTCGAGCATCCCAGTGAAGAAGTCCACAGGGTGCTTAAAAACAAACTAACAACAAACCACAACAAGCAAAAACAATAATTGAAATAACGCGTATATATTTTGGGCTATCTGTCATTTTAAAATTCTGATGGAGGTAACTGATCTAGAGTAAGTTTTAGCTTTTATAATTTACCTCGGCACTTTTTACATGGTTTCCCTTTCCCCACTTCTATGCTTTTCAGCCTTCCCAAGCCATGTTTTCATTCATTTGGTTTTAATTCAGTCCCAGTTCAGTATCTTAATGCCAAAACAATTCCTCTGTGGGCAAAGAAGTGAGCGTGTGATCAAGGCACTGGCTGGTCTTTAAGGCCATGTTTGTGCTAGTAGGAGAAGCAGCCAAAGGCTGTTCTGGGGCCCTAAGGCCATGACCTGCAGCTAAATTAATTTACATCCCCAAAACAGGATGACCTCACCCAAACTTATTGCTGGGAGTAGTCCCTGGCCTGTCCTGCTTGGTCTTTTTTGAAACCATGCCTAAAACCGTACCAGATTTATCTGTGCGGGCAGTCGTGTGCAGACCTCCACCGTTGCCCTGTCTGTGGTTGATGGCTGTGGTCTCGCCGTACCAGCCTGGGCCAGGTGCAGGTGATGGCTGGCACAGGTCTTCTCTCTGAATTCCCACTGGTACTAGTTCTCGGGCTTTGAGACAGTAAGGTTTCCAAAGCTCTGTCAAGGTCTTCAGGCATTGTACCTGCACAGGTAGGCTGATGGAAAAAACACAGGATTTATCATCTTCAAAGAATAAGTAGAAAATGAAACCAACTGATGAGGAGAAATCCTTTAAGTAGCTCCAATAATGACAAATTAGAGAACTAAAAATACTGGATCTCCTAATGTGTACATAATTCTTATAATTTATTTTCTTCTGAGGTATTTGTAAATTTAAGTGAAAGCTTTCAGAATGGAACATGCCAGAGAAGAGCCAAACTCAGCTCAAAACGTTTTGTTATCAGAGATCTTAGGGCAATAAAAGTGAAGACGCAATGTACAAAACTCTGCTGTTTATCAAATATGTATTTAACCAGTCCGCCCCTAGTCCAAAGAGGACGAGTTTCACCCTGGAGCATCCTGTTGACTTGACTGTCAGCGGCTGATGAAGCAGCAAGTTGTGCCGCGGTGCTAATGCAGCCCGGCAGCCCTTGTTCTTCGGCTGCAATGAGGATGGAGGGGGCAGTGGGAGGGCCCCGGGGCAGCCCCTGCTGCTCAGGGCTGTGGCTGCTTGGGTCCTGAACCTCCAAGGATGGAGACCCCAACCCCTCTGGGCAGGGAGCCTCTTCTAGTGCTGAATGATCTTTGCAGTGAAATTACTGCTTTAGGTCCAGCCAGTACCTCTCCAGGTTCAGCTTGTGACCATTGTTTCCCCATCTCCTGCCCTGCCCCTGAGGACAGAGCCTGGCATTGTCTTTCCAGTCACCTCCTCTGGGGCACAGGAGGGTGGCTGTTAAATTCCCTCCAAACCTTCTCCTCTCCAGCCCAGATATCTCAGCCTCTCCTCACGCAGGGCACATGGATATGGTATTGGCAAAACATACTGCTATGGTAAGCATTTATTGAAATTTTTTAAAAGGTATGTTGATTTCTGTTGTCCCCCCATGTGTGTGAAAAGAAAAATTATTAGTGTTAGAAACAAAAATTTCAGGTATGTTCTGTATTAAAATGTAAAATCACCTGATGGTTTTAAATTAGTGGGTTTTTAAACTTTCTAGACTAGTCAGTGCCTTAATAACACATTCAGTTGAAGAGCATTGGCCTCCTACTGTTTGTGTAATGCCTTGGGAGTCCTTTAAAACCCAACTGAGGGAAGGTGATGCAGCATCTTGAAAGTCACCTCAGGTTTTCACATCTTGTTTGGGATTTACAGCAGAATTTGCGCAGTTTTTTAGCTGTACTTAATATGGCTGAAAAGAAAAGATGTTAGGCTTGTTTCTCATTCAGCAGTTACAGCTATGTGCAAGACTACACTGGCAAGGTAATTACAGGGACTTGCTGCAGTCTGTGCATCTCTTGCTTTCTGGGGTGCATGCATGTGATGGTCACTGTTGGCTGTGCTGGCAGAACTCTGGCTCCTTGGAGAAAGGACTGGAGATTAAAACCCCCTCCAGTCCTTAACTTGTATGGATCACTGTGCCACCAAGCCCTCTTTCAAATAACAACTAAACTACGCTCTAGGGAGTCTTTTAGAAAATACATTAGGTAAGAACATCCAGCGCTTCTCTGATCTATGTGTGATGGGGTTTCCATAAGACCTACCTCCACTAGTAAAAATAAAATGAAGAGAAAGTAGCTTAAGGTGTGGCCTAACGACATGGCTTAATGTGGTATGGATTTTCCAATCGCAGGAAGTCCACTTGATTGAGATAATTATTGACAGATAAACAAGTAATGTTACAAACTGGTCTAATCGATCTTACCTGCTTGTTGCAATAATTACACTGTCAGTAGCTGAGTCATTGTTTTACAAACTGCAGACAGACAGCTTACGTAGCAGAGTGTGTTTTGTATTTATTGTGTGTATGCACATTTGCTTTTACAACACAAACGGGTAACCTCAAAAGAAAGTGTCTGTGGTTTTTGAATGAATGAGTAATAGTTTCACTGACTTCATTTTTAATCTCTGTTGTTTCCCTGCAGGTCAAGGCAACAGATGCAGATGCTGACCAGTTTGGTGAAATTGAGTATTTTCTTTATGATGGATTTCATTATTATGAAAAATCCAAAGCTTTCCAGATTGACTCACGTACTGGTCAGATCTGTGTGTCTCAAGATATTGACAGAGAAATAGATCCAACCACCTATGATCTCTTAGTAAAAGCTATGGATGGGGTAAGTTCAGCCTTTCCATACTGCCAGATTTGTGAATGCATTTGCAAATTTGGATATGCTGTATACTTTTAAATGAGAATGTAATGAGTATGTAAAAATTGCATGAATTTGAGTAAAATTTCTTACCTCTACAGAGGACAGAAGGTGATACTTAATGAACCATAAATTTTGACCCAAATTGGTAAAACTGGCTGTGAAATCCCCAATTACTCCTAAATAACTTGTTGAAAACCGTTTCTAGGATGTGTTAGTCCCTGTTGGTTTTCCACCTCCTCTTGGAACCGGTGGACTCCAGGTTACCCCTGGTTATATTGAGCCACTCTCCACCCGTACAGCAGAATTGCAGTAGGATATTTTATCTCCTGGCATTCCGCTGCTGATTTTGATGGATTAAAGATGTTGGGTGTGGGCTTCAAAGTAGGGGCTACGATCAGGGGAGAAATGTGTACAGAAAAGACAGAGGAAGAGTGAAGTGTCACTGTTGACAAAGTGTAGGGGGGAGTGAGATGAAGAGGAAAGAAAATAACAAAGTTAATTAGAAATGAGGAGGAAAAGAAAGTATTTTCCAGGTGGTGCTCAGTTTATCTTACAGCAGAACTATCAGTTTCCTCCACCTGTTTGTGCCTGTTAGCCTGACCTCGGTACCGGGGAAGGTTATGGAGCAGATCATGCCGAGTGAGATCACAAGGCACGTGCAGGACAATCGGGGGCTCAGGACCAGCCAGCATGGGTTCATGAAAGGCAAGTCCTGCTTGACCAACCTGATCTCCTTCTACGACGAGGTGAGCCGCCTGGTGGATGAGGGAAAGGCTGTAGATGTGGTCTACCTGGACTTCAGCAAGGCCTTTGACACTGTCTCCCATGACATTCTCCTGGAGAAGCTGGCAGCTCATGGCTTGGACAGGCATACCCTTTGCTGGGTGAAAAACTGGCTGGCCGGCCGTGCCCAGAGAGTGATAGTGAATGGAGCTAAATCCAGTTGGGCTGGTCACCAGTGGTGTTCCCCAGGGCTCAGTTTCGGGGCCACTACTGTTTAACATCTTCATTGATGATTTGGACGACGGAATTGAGGGCACCCTCAGTCAGCTTGCAGACGAGACCAAGCTGGGTGGG
>NW_009623241.1:0-1070 GCF_000690535.1 Cariama cristata
CCCCATCGCACGTCCTCTGCCACAAAACCGCGTCCCTCGAGCCGTAACTCGGCCTGCCTGCTGCACACAGGGCAGCGGCCGCAACTTTGTACCCAGCACAGCTGCCTGCACAGCGCCACGTGGGTTTCTAAACTGGAAGGGAACCAGAGACGTATGGGTTGGAAGGAGGCTCTGGAGTGCTCTGCTCCAACAGCCTCAGAGCGAGGCCCACACCGAGGTCAGCCCTGGCTTCTTGAAGGTCTCCAGGGATGGACGCTCCAACAGCTCCAAGCTTGACTGTCCCCATGGAGACACCTTTTTTACCTTGTGTCAGTCACTGAGTGAGGCCTCTTCGAGCCCCAGAAGAGGGACCAGCACCTCCCAGCAGAACAACGCTTCTGCTGCTCCACAACAAGGTACCTGCCAGCCCCTGGGGCTGGAGCAATTGGCTTCGAGGCTGCACTCACCGGGGCTGTCTGTGCCAGTGCCAGCCCCGTGGCAGCAGCAGGCAGAGCAGGGAGCCAGGCCCCAACCCAGCCACCCTTCCTGCGAACCAGTACGGTACCACACACGGCAAGCTCAGCTCCCGCACCTTTATTAATTCACTCCCACCTCAGGGGCTTACAGACACGGACGTGACTTTGTACGCTCATCCAGGCTGCAAGATCTTAACGTGGTTGCTGTCTCTTCTAAGGCTAAGCCTGACCTGATTGTGTCTCATCCCCAGGCCCTGCCCACAGCCGCTGGCAGTGCCTGCACTTACGGGCGCTGCACCTTAGACCTCCTTTGTTCAAGTCCTAATTTCAAAACGAGAGAGGAAAGAGGATGATGGTGCTGAGCAGGGGAAGAGCCTTGCCAGGGAAGGGGGTTCACCAGGGATACCTGCACCTCCGACACGTCCCTGGGCTGGGTGAGCTGCACAGAGTCCCACCTTAAAAGCAAACCGCTCGCCCAACCTTGCTCCAAGGCACAGGAAGGGTGCCTGGCCTGGCTGCAGCCCCCGGCGACATCGGGGCCACCACGCAGGCTGGACCTTAACTGCTCCTGAGCTGAAAGTCAGCCCCAGGGTCCTGCAGCCAGGACACGGCTGG
>NW_009623241.1:1081-10849 GCF_000690535.1 Cariama cristata
TGGAAGAGGGCAGTGAGCAGCTGGGGGGGGCTTTTCTTCAGCAAGGAAAAGCTGTTGTGATCTGTGCACAGATCTCATCCCGAAAGATCCTGGAAGAGTCCAGCCCTGGTGCGCAGGGAGGGTGCATGCAGTGGAGGAGAAGGGCTCTGGACTGGACTCTGCAGGGCTCTGGCTGCAGCAGCAGGACTACACCCCCAGCTCCCCTCCCCTGCTACGTTCCAACTTGGACAAAGGCAGAAAGATCTCTACAGTATAATATACATATATTTCACTATGAAATAGCAATTTCATTCCCTGCCTTCTACTTGATGCATCCTGAATTAGATGCTGCTTCTTAAGTCACTCGAGGGCTGGCGGGGCTGGTAGTTTCTCATGCGAGGCAGTTACCCTCCCTGGAAATTACCCGCAGGAAGCACCAGCAGCTGACTTGGCAGGACCCAGACATGATCCTCGCCCCCCCCTCACCCAGCTCCCCCCTTCCCCGGCAACAAGGGCACAACTGTATATTCTGCCAGCAGTGGCCTGCCAGGGCGCTTACGGCTCATTTACATGATTCATCAGTGCAGATTCATTAACCTTATTCATGCTGCTTTCCGTAGTGACGGTGTGGAGGCAGCAACTGAACCCCTCTACATCACGTATACAAATAGGAGCAAACCAGAGGCAAGGGAAGTGGCGGGGACAGTGCAACATGCACACAGACTGGTGACACAAAGGGCCCTCGGCTGCGGCACAGCCGGATGCCTGGCATGACCGCCAGGCCTGCCCGGGCAGCGCTCACAGGCTCCAGGCCATGAGGGTAAGTCAGGGCTGCAGCCCGTCAAGTGTGAAGTTTACCAAATCTTGGTCAACCTGTGGAACAAGGAGTCCCGTCCAGGGGCTGGGTCACTGACCAAGAGCCGTCATCACCGGAATCAGTGCAGAGCCGGATGGTTCAGGAGATGAAAGGAAGAACAATCCTATGGAAAGGAAAGGAGAGAGGGCAGCTGGCTTAGGGAAACCAGGTGTTACGGGTCTCCAACCGTACCGGGGAGCCACTGTCTTGAAGACTTTGTTGTCAGAGACGTGCAATGCAGCTGGCAGCAAATGGGCTACCAGTTACTGTGCTGGGACACTGAGCTGGGGAAGGAGCGAGGACTCAGTGACTCTGGGTCTTGCAAGCTGGTGTAACAGAGCTGGGAAAAGGAGAGAGACAGCAGGGACAGGTTCAAACTGTTGTCACAGGTTCTGGCCTCAAGTAAAGAAGATCAAATTCCCTTCAAATGAAACCAATAGGAGTTTGACCACCAGCTGGAGACAGGAGCACAGCGATGTCCCACACACCTTACACGGCATCTCGCCCAGCAGCAACGCTGCAGCTTTGGCAGCCCTCGCCCGAGGATGCTCTCAGCTGCCCCAGGACAGTGGCCACGGGGCACGGCCACCGTGTCACTGCTAGCCTCAGACCTGAATGAAGCTTTCCCCCAGGTACCTACCTCTGTTTTTTGTACGTCTTCACGTCCGGCTATATTCAATGCCGCTCTTGGCAGAAATGCCAGACCAGGGCAGAAGGCTGCAGAGAAGGCTCTGGGCTTGTCGATATATCCTCTGGGGAATTGAACATGGGCTCAGGCTGGCTAGCGTTGATCCAATGTGCTGTAGGTAGTCAGTGGCCACCAGTTAAGGACAGCAGCATTTACACGGTAACTTAAGAAATAACTTAAAATACTCTGTGGACTAGCACTCCCTAAAGAGACCCCACAACACAGTGAAAGCTGCTCTGCTCCGTTAGATAGACCTGCTCTTCGCGAGCTCCTTTCTATCAAAAGCAGGTCTGCTTTTCACTGTAAAAGGAGGCAATTTGGGAACGCCAGCTCCAACTTGTGTGGGAAATACCTCCTCTAAGCAGCTGCTAGTTCCCTTAGCGCTCGACAGCAAGTTCCTGTGAGGACGGCAATCCATCCACCTGCCCGGAGAGGTCTGGACTGACTAGCTACACCCCAGAGAGATCAAATTTCTTCTCCAGGATCCAGTGACCTGAAATAAAGTCCCAAAGTCAGTTTGAGAGCGGCCTGCTGAGATCCAGGCCAGATTAGGGTCACAGGGGAACCTAGGTCACAGGAAGCAAGACCCAAGGACTCCTCTCCCATGCTCCTGGCCAAATTCTGCACCCTACAAGCCAAACCATGCCTAGCACTTTGGCTTAATGCCAGCATTCGCTATCACAGGCATCAAACTTGCTCCAACTTAGAATTCAGTGTACCATCCTACACCGCCTCCCTGAACTGTTCCCAGAGGAGCTGGGGGAACCTGGGGACAAACGAATCACTGTCAAATCCCTCTAACATCGCCTTCCTACCAGTTTCAGATTAAACTCGCATCTGAGCGGGCATCAGTCCCCAGACCCAGGCAGTTCACACTTTACTGGGTTGCTATTGTTAACCCAAACCACGGTTTGGTGTCTGCTTAGCGTGCTCCACTGCTAATCAGACTGCAGGTAAAGGATATAAGATTGTCCAGGGTGGATGTCCACCATTGATGTACAGGACATAGGTAAAGCCATCTTTGAGGACCCCTCTGATGGAATAATAATAGGGAAGGTAGTGGTGCTGTTTAAAGTCTCTGTTTTCATAGAAGTTTATTGCTGTGTTGTTAGTGGTGAGGACGTGCAGGTAGATGGCTTTGCAGTGATCTTGGGCAGTCGTTGATATATGGTCTTTTAAACTTTCAAGCAAGAGCGAACCTGTTGAAGGAAAGAGCAGCAGAATGACATGGCGCAGCTGCCTCCTCAGGGACAGCACAAGGGTTCCCAGGTCCCAGCTGAGACCTCCTGCACCCACCATCTAAGCAGCGATTGCTGCACGTGCTTGAAGACCCCAGATCCCACCCAGTTCTCACAGACCCTCTGGATGAATTTAGCGGGACCACGCTACATGGTTTTAATATGAATCTCATCTCACTTACGAACATGGCTTCACAAAACAGATTTTATAACGACACAAACTGCTGATTCAATAACCACAAAGATGAGCCAGACAGAGGAATCTGACAATGATGCTCAACCCCAGTCAAGCAGCTCTCGGTTTTAGGGAAGGTCAGTGAGTCATTTTCAATGGTATCAGTTCCATCACATTTATTCATTTTAAAGCCATTTAAAACAGCAGAGCATCAAAACAGGACTTCACAAGCAGGTTACTGCCTCGTGTCTGCTGAACTCGAATTAAAATCTAAGAACTGGTAGGATTGTAAGATCCCTTTTAAGGAGGAGAGCCGAGGCATAGTCTCATTCAAACTGGATTTGCTGCAGCCACTAGCCAGCAGGAAAAAACAGAGAAGGGCACACAGGATTCTCCAGCCCCAAGAGATAAGACCTGGAGGTTCATCCAAACCACCTCAACATGGCAGGAAGCACCCAGCAGAACCTGCAGGGGAACTTCTTCCATCAGGTGTGGTAACAACAGGCTAAAGAAATAGCTTAGCTGACAAACAAACCGATGAGATTTATGCTGCTGTTTCACAATCCCCAGGGCATGTAAGACTTTCAAGCAGGACCCACAGGATTTCAGAGCAGGAGTCAACAGCACTGAAGTCATGGTCACTTGATACTTAGTGAGAATTTACATCAGCCAAGCACAAAAAGACACTGAAAGGCATCAACAGGAGAGCGGTTTAATTTTGTTCGGCGATATTCCACTCTTCTATCTCACAGAAATCCAACTGCCCTCTGGTTTAAGAATAGCAGAGAACTAGAAACCAAAGCCTTTTAATGTCTGCCAGAAAAAAAATCAGAGCTTTACTGCTTAGAAGTATGCCTGGGGTGAAAAGCCTCCTGCATGAAAGACTTCAGCTTCAAACACAAGTAGAAAAAACTCTCAAGAGAAAGGTCTCAGAAAAAGCGGCAGCAGGCAGCAGCTTCTTTAGGTTGTTTTGCTACAGGTACAAGTCCAAAGTTTTTGAGAGAGCGCAGCAACATGCTGTATAGATGTAATGGATACAGGAAGTACTGATTCTGAAAGGAGAAATCCCAGCAACATGGAGCTGGGAAAAAAAAAAAAAAGATTTGAAAACTGAAAGGAGACTCAAAGCCATCACAATTTCACAGAAGACCCCTTTCCCACCGTCTCTGAACATTATTCTGTGCTACTATTTTCTTCTTTGTACAGAAAATTTATCTCCGGTAGCATTTCAATGCAAGTTTTAACACAGTGCTCTCACTGAGGACTCTTCTGATCATTTCTTTATGCATCCTATCAGTTTGTACCTTTCTAAACATGACTGGGGAAGAAGGGAGGACGTGAAGATGATGAGTTGTACCTGTACTGACTGAAGAGACTCCAGATGTGCAACACTGGGTCATGCTGCCAAACCTGGCCTATTTCCTTTTGCAGATCAAAGGTATAGCTCATACTTGAAATTGCACCAGAAGGGCACCTATTTGATGACAAAACACATCCTGCTCTAAATGGAGATAAGCCTTTCTGACTGCAGGATTGTCAAATGGCTGCAAAAATGCTGCCTGATGCAGCAGGCATTCAAAGCTGACTTTTACATGCATTCGACAGATTTAATCAGGTCCAAGTTACACTCTTCTTCCAGTTCCCTTTGCCTTTTTCTAAATGTTTGTTCTATCTGTTGAAGCTGAAAGGTTAAAAGCAGTTTATTTTCTGCCTCAGGGACCAGGCTTCTGATACCCATAAAAGAAAAGTTTCAAACCCTGCTCCAGGGTGAAGTCCGAGCACTTTCAGTCAGTCTCAGCAGCAGGAGCACAAGTTTTTGGTGTGCTCAGCTGTCCCCTGGCAACAAGAGGGACAAAGCCCCGTGCTCTTCAGAAACATCTGCACATTGTGTTGTGCCTACACCAGTTAAAAACATCTCAGCACACCTGCGTTAACACCAAGAAGGGGATGTGAGTGCATCACCTTCCCAATTGTTAGTACAAATCACCAACAAGCTTGTCTCAAAAGGATACTGCGGTGAAATGGTGGAGCTCCTTCAGTCATGCCCACTAGCTGCATGTGGCAAATGACAGCGACAGAGTTATCACTTAGCAGCATCTTACCTATTCCATGTTTTCTGAACTCCTTCACCACTCCAAGACTTAGGATGTAAGCAACTTGAGTGTCCACAGGAAAATTGGAAGCTAGGATGTCTCCATCCTGAGTAGAGATATGACAAATTGTTTAGTAGGATATCTGGAGAGGCACAGGAGAAAGCAAGAATCCCATACTGGAACATCTGAAAACAGGGCTATAGCAGGAAACTTTTCTTCATTGAACAGTCTTAGCTGAAGCTTCTGGAAAGGACGTGTGGAGGTAAAAAATCCAAGTATGGTCCCTTACGGGTTATTCCTACTTTCCTATCACCTGCCCAGACGCACAACACAAACCATGATGTTTCCTTACTAAATACATTATTTCTGGGCTTAGGGACAGAATACATTTGCATTCTTCACCAGGAAGGATTCAAAGTGCCGATTCTGGAGTTACCCCATCAGTGTCTAGATCAATCCAGCAACAGTCTTTATTGCCTGCATGCTCCATCTGAGCTTTGTGTCAGCTGGAGATCTCTGTGCTGCTGTAGAGGACAAAGGAGCACGTTCTGCAGGCCCAGTTCCCTGGAGCAGCGTCTGAATAAGCCCCTGGCTTTCGGCTTGGCTGGAACAAGAGCCTTTTGTTAGAGTTGCTGAAGGTGCAGTTTCTGATTTTGACTAGTGTTGAGGTGAAGCCAGATAGCTACTGTGAAGAGACCCATACCACTCAATGCTCTTGGTTTCTATGAATGTTGAGATTATCGTTGAATCATAACACCGATGGCCTTTTAGAAGTTACGCGCTCTCTGCATTGCCCCTGCTTTTTTTTTTTTTCATCCACTTGCCTATGCTGTTTTCCCTCCACTAACCCAGTGGTCTTTTCCCATCCTATCTTCAGCAACCATCTCTTCTTCACCTCTCTGCTGTACTGTGTTGTCTCTCCTGGCCTCCAAGCTCTGTTATCCCTGAAGCCCAAGCTTTCTGCAGGTTGGTTACCTCTGCTTTGTGTTCCAGACAGCGACCGTGTAAATGAAGGAGTTTCTGCAGGAAGTCACAGGAGTGACTCCCCCAGTACAGCTAAGGAAGTTCAACCCTTACGTAAGAAAGGAAGAGGTTGGTTCTCCCTCAGCTGCGCATACTTCAGTCACCAGCGATGTCCACGTACACTGAAAACAGCCAGGCAACAGCCAAATGGCCTGCTAGGCAGTCACTTTTGGATTACGCCTGCGTGATCTGATTTCTCCGCACAGCACATCGGCAGTAAGCTTCCCATTGGGCCACAGCTGCCTAGCCCCAGCAGGAAGAGACTTTGTGGTACCAGGCTGCTGAGCAGCCCATGTGTTCAGACATGACCCACCACCCACGCTCCATTAGCTGGAAACTGGCACGTTCTTGGTTTCTTAAGTTAACTCAGGAACGCTCTTATAAGTATCCGGGAAAAAATAGCCGAAACAGGTCCCGTCCCAGTTAACCACAGCAAGAGGTGGACTATCTCATACTGAAGCACAGTTTAGTAGCATACCTCTTTATGCACCTTTGTTCTGCTCTTGATCTCTGCCACTATCATTCCCACGATGGACCCTCTATATGTGGCTGCGAGGGAAAAGAACTTCTTGTTGGAAGTGATATCTCGGTACCATGAGTCAGGGTACCTGGCAAGGAAGAAAAAACAGAAATGTTTGGGGACACAAAGCCCACGCGAGCAGTCAGCATCACAGCCAACATTGTGCTGAGGTGCTGCTCAACTGGAAATGGGCAGCAACATCTTTAAATGCCCGTCACTGGAACTGCAGGCCAGTGTATTTTACAGAAGACTACAGGAGGGAAGCTATACTACTGAACGGGCTGTCTTCTGCAAAGATACACAGCCAAGTAGCTCAGCTGAATGTCAATCTAAAGCTCCTTCTATGCTACTAATTTAGCTTATTTCATGAAATCTGGGTTAGGATGTTATTCACCTTTCCTGTTTTAACTGTTGTATAGTACCAGTGAACATCAAACAGCTGCTGTACCCCATTCAGTAGCGTGGTTTCTTTCAATTGCATCTAAGCAGCAATGCAGGCTGCTCGTGTAATGGCCTTCTGCCTTGCTAAGACAACCACATTTTCATTTTACATTCATTGCCCAGAGCTCTCACTTCCATCTTTAGCAAGTTATTTTTAAAAGCAAGATCCATCTGCCCTCATCTAAGAGCGTAAGGATCTCATTAGTTTGATACACATGTGAAAAAAATACTGCATATTGGTACCAAAAAAAAAAAAAATCACATCACCAGCCTCCAGCTCTCCTCCCCCTCTGCAGCTATTAAAGGGAAACTAGCGTACATTAATTTATTTCAAAGTGAGAGTTCAGCATGCCTTGTGTTTAAAAGAAATCTACAAATTCAAAATATTATGAATGCTTTTGCTGCTTTGTTACATTTTATGCAATCTTAATTATAATCTGCTAAAATCCTCTATAAACCTTCTCTACAAAGTTAAATTAAAAAAAAAAAAATCTGTGAAGTCTACAGCTGTAGTTTCCCTGGACACTTTAAGCTATCACTGTCCCCCAGAAAAGCTCCTTGTGTAGACACAAGCATTTACCAAACGAGGGCCTGGGGAACTGACCTGGGACAGACTGAGATCAGCTTTCAGCCAGATCTTTGCGAGAGCTTTGGGAGCAACAGTGATCCCGAGAACACAGGCAAGTACTTTTCAGTCTCCCCCTGGGACATTCAGAAAGAGAGTCCCTTAGGAACAGTGACTTTGTGTCAGTTTGGTTCAGCTCTGAGGGGTGTTTTCTCGGCACATGCTCCAGAACACAGCTTGCTTTCACAAGCACAGGGATGCTATCCTTTTTCCTGGAGGTGTGCTCCTTTCTCCATCTCATACCCAGTCTTTCCCAAGAAGCTAATCCACCCCCTTCATTACAAAGCCCATTTTTCTGCCAAAAATCGACATACAAGAACTTTCTAATGACTTTAGGACACTGCAGGACAGGTAGCAATGGGCCATTAACAGGACCACCACCACAGCACATAAAAGCTTAGCAACAGCCCAGATGGCTGCAGAGCCTTTGGTGTCAGCTCTGAACTGGACCAGTGCAGGTTCACACCATTTGTTTCTAGATCCCCGCCATCTCACGCCCCAAACCGGTAACGTACTCTATTGGGAACCAGTCGCCACAGAGCTGTTTCACCGTGTCTATGTCATCGTGGCAGAGAAGACGCAAGTTTACGTCCGTAAGTGCAGTTGGGGGCACCTCCTCTGTCATTCACGCCTGCAAGAAAAGAAAGCACATTAGGAATGATGAAGCACAAATTCTGACTTTCAGCTTCAGTCAGGCATCCACGCAAAGGCAGCAGGAGGTTCTCAGTATCAATAAAATTGTTCTTCCCGGCAGAATGAGTTTTCGAGACAGATAAAGCAAAACATGGCAACTTTAACCCAAGAAGCAACTCGAAACCCTGTTGCCCACAGGATAAGCACAGCTCACGTCTCAGCCTGACCCAGCCCGCTCCCCGTGAGCGCAATCCGGTGATGCTGCGTGTGAAGGAGCATGTGGCACCAACCACTTCCAAAAAAGAGCTCAGGACGCTGCGTTAAATAAGCCAACAATGTGCCAAGCATACCTAATGATGCATGGAGCTCTTCAAATCGCTATGCAGGACCAATATATTGTTAAAACAAAACTGAACAAACAGCTTTAAAAGGAAGCACTGCTAGAGGAACATTTATAAAGTCCTCTTACACAATGCCGTCATCTCCAGTTAGTATGTATGCAGAGGATTCATATTCTTTAAAATGTTCATTTTGTTTAACTTACACTGGTGAAATGAGATCTAGTTTCATTTCCCCCGATTCCCATGTGCTACCACTCCATGAGGGCTGGCCTTCCAGCCCAGCAGAGAGTGTTCAAATACAGAAATCCTAAGATAATCCTTTCCTTTCCCCATAGCACTACCACAATCCTGCTAACCGCGTACAGGACACCGACTCCAATTCCTTCAGCCTTTGTTGACAAGGTACCAAAGGGAAAAGTGGTTGTAAAAGCATTTGTAGCACAGATGCACGAATGAAGAACAGATCTTGAGGACAGGCTTTGGGCAGGACACGGTCCCCCATGAGACACTATGCACACAGAGCAAACAAGGCAGGCAGAGACAGGGCAGCCGCAGGACTTGGTTCCCTTTCACGGGCCACCGGCAGTTCTCCATCCACGGCTTTGTCTCTCTTACTGCAGCCCTCCTAGTCCCAGGTCAAAAAAACAGACCAGGATGCAAAGAAAAAAAACTCCTTCATTTTAAAAAGTTGTTCGGTTTTGATTTTACTTTCTTTTCCCAATTTTAAGAGGCTCAAATCTTGGTTTTGAAATGCCAAGTTATAAGGAAAAGGTGCGGACAGCAGTGCTTGTGTACGCCCTCCCACTGAAAGGGATGCTCAGCTCTCCCGTACTCTTGCTTTGAAGTTCAGAGACTCCAGAAGGAACAGATTTAAACACGCTCCCCGTGGGACTGGATATGCCCTTCGAGCACTTTCAACGCAAAAATCACATCACCTCCGTAATACACTCTGTAACTGGCACAGATGCACAAAAGGAGTAGGCATAGCAATGATCCCAGCTTGATGTGTTTTGACAGCACACAACCGTGTGCGATTGCTCTCCTAAAAATTTGGAAACACCCTCTTCCACTCTACCCCGAAGAAAAAAAACAGGTTAAGTCATAAAATCCATATTCTGTCCCCAAACTTCATAGAATGGTTTGGATTGGAAGGGAC
>NW_009623242.1:0-393 GCF_000690535.1 Cariama cristata
CGCCGTTTCAGCCAACCTCGTGTTGGTCATTCATCTACCGGTGGCCGTCACCGTCCGGCGTGGGTGCCGAACCCATCCCCGTCAGCGAACAAAAGGGAAACTGAGGCACAGAGGCCAGCACCCGGCTCTCCGAACGTGCCGCGACCTCCCGCTCCCAAAGCCGAGCTTCAGCCTCACCCCCGGCGCCTGCAACAGAGCGAGGAATTGTGTTCGGTTTTTCCGGCGTCCTCATCCTCCGCCTCAACCACAAAACCAGCCTTCCCCTCCCCGGCTGCCTCCCCTCCCACGGCCAGCTCATTTCCTGACATTACAAAATCCAGCCCGAACAAAGCCGGAGCGAGGAGCGCGTGGCTCTGGTCGGGGGCTGTACCTACCCCCCCGGCCCCCCAAGAG
>NW_009623243.1:0-220 GCF_000690535.1 Cariama cristata
AGATGAAGGAGGCGGGGGGGGGGGGCACTGCGTTCAGCCCGGTCTCCCCGGCCTAAGGCGCTGGCTTTCGCCGGCGTGACAACAGCCCGCGGGGGTTCACACGCACGGAAAGAGATTTCGGATGAAAAGCGACAAAGAATTCGTTTCTTCGGGTAATCCGGGAAAACCTAAGCCCTGTTATTTAGGCCGAGGAGCAGATTTTGTGCGTCCTCATCACCCG
>NW_009623244.1:0-232 GCF_000690535.1 Cariama cristata
CCATGCGTGCCCTGGGCACAGAACCAGCCCCCCAGCCCCACTCAGCCCCTGGGAGAGCCCCCGCCTGCCTGGGATGAGCTGGGATGGGGCGGCGGGAGCAGTGGGGATGAATCTGAGCCCTCAACATGCGGCCGCCAAGGTCCATTTGTCAGCGCGTCCTTCGCTGTCAGGGAGGAGAGGCCTCCCCTGATGGGGATGTGGCTCATTAGCGCAGGAGGTGAGAGGCGCGGGG
>NW_009623245.1:0-248 GCF_000690535.1 Cariama cristata
TGCACCCCATAGGTGGGTATCTACACCCTGAAGGGGTATTTACACCCCCTAAGCAGGTATTTATGCCCCTCGGGGGATATTTCTGCCCCATAGCTGCAGATTTACACCCCGAGGGGGGTATTTCTGCCCCATTGGTGGGTATTTATGCCCTGAGGTGGGTATTTATGCCCCTCAGGGGGTATTTCTGCCCCATAGGTGGGTATTTACAGCCGGGGAGGGGGGGGAAATTTGGATTCAGCGCCGGGGGC
>NW_009623246.1:0-31712 GCF_000690535.1 Cariama cristata
TAATAATAATAATAATAATAATATTTTATAACATTCCTAGTTGCAATTCAAGTTAACTTTTTTCTATTTTATTTTTCTTAGCAAATACTGACTGATCCCGAGGTGACCTCCCAAGAGGGCAATATTAAAAAGGTAGGATATGGATCAATCTCATGCAAGTTATTTTACTGTCTGGCTTTAAATACACCTAGACACTTTTTCTATTCTTACTTTTGAACAAAGGTATGTATCGTAATAGCGTCATAAAAGTTTTCCAGTATTTGCTGTTGCTTTTTTAGATTAAGTATTGTGGTTCTATTGGCATATTTTTCTGTCTTTTTGTGATTCCAGTATTTATGAAAAAGAAAATAATAGTTTGAAGTGTTTTTTGATTCAGCTACAATATAAACAGCTACCAGTCCAAATTGAAAAACCTCATTTACCTCTTTTCCAGTAAAAGAAAATGTTGGTCCTTTGTTAAAGGTGCTAAATTTTTAGAGGTCACTTCACCATGTAAATGTGGCTTACGTGAAGTCCAAGGGAAAAGGAATAGATATATGAAAGGATAAAATTTAACTCATATGATGTATTACCGGTGCTTTTCATCACATTGTGATGCTTAAACTGTAATACTGACCAGAGAAAAATGTGTTCCAAGTATACCCCAGCTGTATAAATTTCTTCATATTAGCTGTGAGGCAGTCTCAACACTACATATTTCAGTAGCCAGTCTACTATTTTAGTTGGGGTTATTCTGAGTAACACTAAAATGACATTCTTTCCATGGCTATCTTTTGGTTAACGGCTTTACTAAAGTAAAGTGTTACAAGTCATATTTGATTATAGCCTCTCTAGATTTCTAGAGATAGTGCATCCTTGTTGAAGTAATGAGCTAGCTGTAATTCTTTTCATATGCTATTGTCTTATAATGGGTATGCACAGTCCTATTCATAAAATACGGGTTTTTGAGAGTGGAAAATATTTTAAATTGGAAAGTGCAACAGCTGCCATTTTTATTCAGCCATTTAGACCAGCTTCAATACTGCTTCTTAACTCTGAAAGCTAAAAGGAAACACTTGTTTCACTCTGCCAAACAAAGTGAAACGTAGTACTTGTCAGGATCTAAAGTTCGTTTGGGAAAAGATATTTAGACACATGTCCGGTATGGGCTGTTCTGTTCTTACCATGTCAAAAAAAATAAGCTTTTATTTTAGCAAGCCAGGCTACCGATATGAAACATCCTTTGACCATCCAGTGACCTTGCAAAGGACCTATCGCAATACTGCTGAACTTTTTACCTTGTTGATCTCCATAACTCATTTGGTGTTTGTCTCTGCCTCTGTGGGATCCTTTTGTCTGAACAGGCGTGGTGACAAGGTGGCAGGTTCTTATTATCACAACGCACTTATCACAAGGATGGAGAAAATTTTCCATGGCTCAGGACTGCTCAGCTTTTTTTTTTTTCTCGGTCTTTAATTACAATATCACAAATAAATTCTACATGCCTACCTCGCAGAATCTACATTACCCTAAAGAGAGCAGGCTTTGTATGTAACAAGGGTAGAAGGAAAGGTTAGACTGGGAGCTTTCTATGTTCAATACATGGTTTTATATTTAAACTTCATTACTTGTATTTCAGAGGAGAATGCTGCAAAAACTACAGATCTTTGAAAAAATACTGTGTCCTTAAATATTTTCCTGTACAGTAGGTATAAAACTGGACAATTATGATATTTGACAAGGGAGGAATAACTGACCTTCCACTTCTGTCTTTTAAATGCATTGTAGAGAAGCACTAGTGGGAGTTTATGAGGTGATAAATTTATTGAAGGATGGGCAGTAGGGTTTTACAGCTAGGGTAAAAAAGGTCAAAGCAGTAAGGTAAAGAGTTCAAGTCTAAACTTTATGGCTTGTGAAAAGACTACTGCTAGACAGCTTTTCAGTCAGAAGAAAATGAAAAATAAAGGATGAAAAATCATTCTGTACAATTTTTGTAGTATCTTAAAATTGTATGTAAGTAGTACTCCAGCATTTTGCTCCAGTGGTACAAAACCCTCTTGGGGGAAGATTTCCTTTTCCAGCCTCTCTAAATCATTCAGTTGTCATATCCCTGAAGACACAATAGTTGAGATTTGACTTCAATTTATTCCTGTTCCTTCAGAGATAAGTTGGTGGTGAGAAGGTAACTGAAGACAAATGTAACTCTAGTGGGTGGGCTGATTTAAACCAGGGGAAAAGAAAGTCAGAGCTGGACAGAGGGACCATAATTTTCAGTGGCTTATTTGACTGACTGCTGGATCACAAGTTCAGAATTGGGTAGCAACAGGGACTAGAAAGAGAAAAAAAATCTCTAGAATGCAGAGAAAAATCTGTAAAAACAGTAAAAAAGTAGAGCAGGGAAGGGAACCATGATAGCAGTGGGAGATATAGGAATATACACAGGAAACAATCTCTGCTTAAAAATTGACCTCAGTATTATTTCTGCTGTTAAGCGGCCAGAAAAAAAAATTTACGTAGCTTTTCATAAACTGAAAGACAGTGAAAAGTCTGAAGATGGAGCATAGCAGACACTATTATGTTGTATAATAAAGCAAGCCCTTTTTTGGCTTGGAGCAAAATAAGAAGTATTTTCCCACTATGTCCAGTGTTTTTCAGTTTGTATTACTGTTACTTCTTCTGGGACCACTAACACCAGAAGGCTGATTTGTTTGTTAGTGGTTGTCTCACAAGAAGTAAGATTCCTAGCAATGGTATTAAAGGACCTGTATCCAGGATCATTTTTCCATATCTGGAAATGTGCTGTGCCGTAGACTAAAACATGGGGTACTCCTAACAAGTTTTCCTTTTAACTACTTTGCTTGCTGATATTTAGTTTAACTTGCACAAATATACATCAGCTCCTCATCCTGTTTGTTTAATTTTAAGTAATTGATTGTGAAAGTAATGCTAAAATATGAGATTCACTTTTTTTAGTGAACTGAATGCACACATTCAGAGATGTGCACAAATATGTAAGTTATACCTGTGGGTATACTGTCCCATATTCCCAAACGTCTTTTTTTCCACGCCACCTTCCTGCAGTCTGTTTATTTTGCTTAGAGAGTAGCTCACATGTCCTCTTGCTCTGAATTTTCTCCACTGCATTTAATACATTGAAAAAAGGGCTTGTTATCATTATCTTCCTTGTCATTTTGATCTAACTTTGAGAGGGAGATGAAAGATTTAGACTTCCTCCGGCAGGAAACAAGGCCAGTGTCCATTACAAGACACCTTTCTTCCAAGGAGCCATGCTAGGTGTATTTATCTCTCCTCTAAAAGTCACTTTGGATGATGGTTTGAGAATCATATTGAAGGGGGCTCTGTGTATAGAGCTCCTAGCCAGCCTCCTCTGGATGGGCTGTTTTTCTGACTGTGGTGACAAGAGACCTCAGGGACTTCTCTCTTCAGTAGACTCTCTATTTAGTTTCTGTTTACTTAGAGGGAATAGCCTGAAGGGCTACTGGAGAGAAAACATCTGTGGGAGATAATCTATAGAGTTATCTATCTATCACTCTTGTCGACCCTGTCTCCCTTGAGAGCAAGCTGAGAGACTTGTAATAAAAAGGCATCGCTGAAGAGGCTTTAGGGACAAATAAAGAGACATGTTAAGGGCCAGCTGAAAAAGGATAGAAGACATTATTAAAGCTCAATAGCCGTCTTATCAAAATCCAATAGGATAGGCATTTGGCAAAAGGCTTTAAATTTATTCTTTGACTTTCTGGAGAGCTTGAATTTATCCATTAACAAGAATGTACTACACAGGGAGCGGGAGATGCTATCAGCTTCAAAGAGTTGGATTTAATCTGGTATTGTACAAAACACAACAACAAAAACTGAAGACAAAACCAGTTTTTTGCCCTACTTTGGATGACTTCATACCTACACTGCAAAATACTAGAAGCTGGTAATACAACGCTGATGACACTGTAAACTAAAAGTGATTTATGCAGCACAGTAGTTTATTCTCTACTGCCAAATCACATAGATTTTTTAAAAAGAAAGTTACTGTCAGAAAACTGGGTGAGATTAGAAATCTTCACCTCTGAGAAAGCACCAAGTAGTAAACAAGAAACCTAGGTAGATGGAAAGCTTTTATTCCTAAAACAAAAGTAGAAACCAACTAATGTTTTGTTACTGCAGATGCAAAGCGGGATAGGGCCATAAATCTCTCTAGGTTTATTATTATACACAAAATGCTACAGGTCACAGGAACCATCTGATACTTCAGAAACACATTGTTCACACAAGATGATTGATTGATAATTATGATAATTTGCAAAATGATTATTTGGGTATTATAACTATAGTTTGTCCCACTGGATTGCTGTGAAGACATTTTCTATATCGTGGGCCGTCAGAAATGGCCTCTGGCAACAAGGGATATGGAAAGGTCTGGTCGGGCTCTCCCAGTGGGATCTGTAGGACTGATGAATGATGACCCAGAGGAGTAAGAAATCAGACTTCAATAAGCAGTCAGGAAGGTAGTTAGAGAAGAGCAAGGGAACTGTTAACTGTCTTTTGTGGAGCAATTACTAGCTGGGCCTTACACCCTCAGGCCTAAGAGCAGTCTGTCATAATATTGTACACACAGAGAGAGATTGACTTAGAGATTTTAACTTGAGCTGTTAAAGGTTTTTGGATTTGCAGCACTTTGCACAAAGTACATTTGCATTTCTGCATTCAATATATATTATGGATATGCTTATTATCTTTATCTCATAAAAGGTATTTGAAAACTGTTAGTGAAGATGTAAAAATCCAATTCACAGTGATACTTCTTCATCTTTCAGTTCTGTATGTTGAAGAATCCAGGCCCCAGTTCTAGTGGTTTTGGAACGGTCTTCATACTTACTGAGAATTTACAGTATTAACCAGACTGAATTAGTTTTAAAATATCACCTGCTTTTTGTGTGCTCAAATGTAGCTTAAAAAAGGAGAGTAGGTTCTTATACAATGTACCGGACTATTGAGAGCTCGAAGACAGTGCTGCACAATGACCAAAAGTGGAGGTTAATGATGCTTCGCAAAACTCTCTGAGATTGTGTAACAGTCCCCAGTTATCATAGTTAAAGTCCAGTTTCAACATGATCATTGCCTTACAGGTACTGTTTCAGAAAGAACATTAATTTGCTTGTTTTATAGGTTGTATCTTTATGAAATAAAGGTATGTTTAGCTGCCACAAACAGGGGCAGCTTTGAGTTGATTTTTATAATCTTTTCTTGAATAGACTTGCGTCATTCCAATAAGCCCTGGACAAAAGAGCGGACAGTTGTCTGAGAGTCTTTTTTATAACATTTCTCTCTTTCTATTGTTAGAGAGCTGCTAATAAAAGAACCAGGAGTCCATTAATTCAGTGAATGAACATATAGTAAAGTCAGTTCCCTCTTGAGAACAATAATGTTGCGGTCAGCTTAGGTTTCCATGGAAACTAAGTACTTCTAAGAAGTTTGCATCCTTGATTTTGCTGAAATGAAGCATGTAAAGTAAAAAAAAAGGTGTAAGGCTGGCACAGAAAAGTCGGTGAAGAAAGTGATGTTTAAATTATTTTGCAGGAATAACGTTGTACATTTAATTTCTGTGATACGGATGTTTGGGCTTGATTGTATAGTGTGTGTGTATGACAGATGATTCCATAAAGAGGTCTCTGGGGATACTGAAGCCATAAATCAGGCCAAGTTAAGAAGACCAGCAGTGGTTAAGTTTGCTCTCTCCATATCTCTAGTACATTCGAGTCAACTATAGCCACATGCATCACAAGATGTAAACAGCATGCCTCAGCACAAGTCTCTATTTCCAGTAGTTTCAGTAGTACAGATGATTAGGATGGTCAATGACAGTTTACCGTGTTCTCTGTTGGCAAGTTAATGCGAAGTATGGTTACGGTGTGAACACCTCACACAATTTTAAATAAGACATTTTTGTAAATTAGGTTGATTCTTTTTCTTCCTTCCACTCTAGGTGAGTTCACACTTAAATCACTACAGCCACCAGTATCAACCAAAGAGCGATGGTGTTGATTTGTTCTTTCAGCACTAATTTATAACCTGCTGTCTTATTTTCTTGAATAAGTGAATCACTGTAGCTGAGAGGGAAGTGTCTGAAATGTATTGCTGAGCTATTTATACATGTTGTTCCAAATGACATGCATCTCTGTTGAACAATACCTCTTAAGATAAAAGTGTCCATTTAATTTCAGGCATAGACAGTTATGAGAGGTCACCTTGTCTTCTTATAATGCATCTCAAACATAAACACACAGACTTTCTGGTGGCCTCAAGTTATTAACAAAACCAGCTATGCTTTTTTGGAAGTGAAAAGGCAGGAGGCTGTTCCCTTGACAGAACAGACCAGCGCACTCACATCGGGTTGCATTGGTGATCTGCTGCGTCTCTGAATAGGAAGTGTGAGTAGAGTCAAGTCGAAACTGCTGTCTTCTTTAACCCCTGTGCCCCTGTGCCTGCTTGAGGGGGAGAAAAGCCAAAACCACTCCACTAGTAATTTATAATAAGCATCAGAGTTGTATTTCAGCATCAGTGCGACCTCATCTCATTAGGGCAGAAATGATAATTCATTAGCTAGCTAGTCGAGTAATTCGTTCTGTTCCTTTTTTTTGTAAGTGGTTCAAAGTATCTTGTGTTCTGCGGATGAGTACTCATAGAGTAACATGGTCAACTCTCTTTCAGCTGCACGTTATTTACCTTTCTCGGTCGTGCTGTGCGGTTGGCTCACTCACCTGGAGAACTGCCTTTGCCAAAGCTCTCTGCTTGGCTGGCAAGGTCAGGCAGTTCTGTAGAACAATGTGAATAAAGGAGACTTGTTAAGAGATTTTGGCTGAGTAATTGGTTATGCTAAAGATGTATGCAAATTTAAGATTTCTAAACTTTTTTATAGCTAAGAGCTTCCTAAATAGTGTGAAACCCACATGTCCTGGTGAGTGAGCTGTCTTGTCTTTGTGTTTGTGTTAGTGTTCACAAGCTCACATGAACAGTTTTAACACTTTCTTCACAATCCTGCTTCTCTCGGTGTGTGTATATATAATTAATTTCAGTGATCCCTTGTTGAAAAAACACATGTAATATCATATGTGAAATTAAAAATACTCTACATGTGTGTTTATTCATTTGAATCAAGGTATGTTTTTAATTGTTTGCATACCTTTGAGCGCATACTCTTTTTTTCTGCTGACAAAATGAGCTGCAAACTGAAAGGCTGGCATTTACGTACCGCCTGTAAGACGATTACTAGTGAAATAATATTCTGGATGATTAGGAGGTATTACAGCCTCTACTCAGTTTAAAAATGCCTGAATGCCCCAGAGATCCCCATGAATCTGCTGCCAGCCGGCCCCTGTCAGAGCTGAAGGCAGCACTGTCTGGAGCCCAAAATCAACTTCAGGAAGGTCATGTGAAAGAAAATCCTCAGTCATCAGGAAGCCCTTGGCCTCGTGGCCTTTCTGATGTTTTCTGACAAACCTTAAATCACCAGAGTAGACAAAACATCACAAATTTTGGAATGATAGCCTCTGGGATTTCAAAACTGTGTATTAACTTCGAAGGTAACCCCCACCTCGGTCCACTCTGCAATTCCTCCTTGGATGCAGAGGACGAGTGTGCCAGGAGGTATTCCTGGAAGTAGGTCAGGATTCAGAACCACAAGCAGGATGGACTGGGAGCGCGAGAAGGCGGTAACCCATGTACTGCAGCGAAGGAGGGAGCTGCAAGCACGCGCGTGTGTGTGTTACCACCAGTTATTTACACAGTGCTGGGAATATACATCAGTGTTGTAAGAATAGATTGTACTGAGTAGGACAGGTTTCTGTTCCCGAGTGAAATTTGGAATCAGGATTTATTGTATACATTACATACATTATAGAAGCCAGATGGTTCTATTAATATAATCTGTGATCTTGAGGTGTGTGCAGTATTCGGTTAATCACATTGTGCAGCTATTAAAGAGAATATATATCAGGTAGGAGGCCTATTAGAGTTCGCTAGCTAAAAAGAAAAACGTGGACAGTAATTGGGGAGGAAGGAAAAGGCGGCGGGGGATGTGAATAGCAGGGAGAGAGTGACTTGAAGTTGGCTCCTAGCACCTATCGTACTGCTTTAAAAAGAAAAAAAGAAAAGCCAAAAAGCAGGAAACTGGATGCCAATGACCTGTAATTAAATATATATATCATAGCAAAAACGAAAAATGCTTTTGTTATTTCTTTTTTCTTTTCATATTTTGCTCTAGAGCTATATCAAGGGTTTACAAAGCAGTAAAGATATGCACGTTCCAGGAGTGCAGTATATTTTGATGATGCCAGTTAGATGGGGTTTTAGATTAGATGAGGTTTTTACGAGATTATAAAATATGTTTTCTGAAAAAAATCCCAAATTTATTTTTCATAGGGCAGTTTTGGGAGAAAAATAGTTACTAGAAGTCAGTTATTCAGTGATGTTCAGTAGTACTTTCTATCTTTACCCATCGAAATTTCAGCACGCAATAGCAGCACTTCATAAGCAAATTAAGTTAATTCCCTTTGCTCTTTGTGTTAGATACAGTAGTTGCATGAGTGAGTGCTGTATGCTAAAACCTGCAGTATAAAACTGGACTTATTTGAGGATAATGAGAAAATTTTGGCCCCACGTCTTAAAGATTGTCCTCACATTCTTTTTACTCAATATGGATGTTTCTTTTCACAACATCAGGAGTTTTCAAAACTGTATTTCATTTTGAGTTGGGCCAAAAATATTTCACTTAAACCTAATTGACTTATACTTTCAGATTATTTCCTTTAACTTCTGATAAATTTTAATTTCTGTGAATACTTTGTTTTAACCAAATTGTAACTTTTCAACAACTTTTTGGGGGGGCTGGGAAATGTACAATCAATTCTAGTTTTAGCTTTCATTTATATCTGCAATAGCAGAGAGCATTTATGTAGTACTTAAACCGACTGGCACTTGCCAAGTTCAGAGTCCAAAATCCCCTGCAAGCTAATTCAGAGACACGAGGGCTTGCAGGGCTGATTTTGTCCTTCCCAAGGAGGAGATAAAGGAGCAGTTGAGGAAACTGCAACATGATCAAGATTCTATGCTGGCATCATTCATTTTCAGACATACCAATTCAGCCAGGGTTAATCCATACTTGCTGGAGTGGTAATCTGTTCTGCCCTGGGCTGTGAGCTACAGCTGGCGGCCTAGATTGCTTAGCATCCAGCAAAACAAGACCTAGCCTCTACTTGCATGGATCGACTTCTGATTTTATGTTTGGCAGGTTCAGTGTAAAATTCTAAGGGACCTATGGCGTTGGTCCTGCTAAAATTGGCAGATCTGAGTATTCTTTCACGTGCATGGGTATTTCTCAGAGTAACAGCAAGATGAGGTACAAAGTCTAAAAAAAACTAATGCTATTTAGAATTACCTCAAAGTTGTTCAAGATGACCTATGAGTTATTTATTTAATTGCAACCTGGAAGTCAGATACATTTTTTTTTTATTCTTCTCTCCGCTAGCTGATCAGCAGTTTCTGAATTTAGCACCTCATTACAGAATTTGTACCCAGTAAGAAGGGAACGCGTCCGATGCGAGACCCTGCGCAGAGGCTGAGCAGCTTGCGGCTGGTGGTAACAGCTCGGGTCCTCAGGAACTTCACCGGGTCCCACAGGGCTTTGCTCACACCCAGACAAGGGACATGCCATCAGTTGCACGGCTTTGCAGCCCCACAGACTGTCCTTTTGACTATCAGTAATGCTCTGCAGTTTATAATTCTCTGTCTTGTTGCCTTTGCTTTTACCTTTATTGAATTGGCAGTAACTTCTTTCTGACAGACACGTAACCCTAAAGATAAGGTAATGGGAAAAAAAGTGTGAAATGCGAACATTATCCTGCCATGTTCAGTTATGGTTTGAGTAATTTCCACTGAATTTCCAGCTTTAGCTTGATTTTAAGTTTTGAAGATCACCTGATTAAATTCCCAAGGCAAGAAGAATGAAGATTATCTTTCTCTTAACGCTGCAGAGGGTTTTTCTGTGACACTGTCTGTCCACTTGAGCAACTGTAGGGATTTGAAGTCTGGTTACTTTTCTTTGAAATTTACAGTTCCACATGTACTATTTGACCAGGAAAAAAAAAAAAAAAAAAAAGTAGTAGAAGAACCTAAGTGCTTAAATCTTTCCTTGGCTACCCAAGTGATTGATTTTTTTTTTCTTCTCGTTTTTTTTTTCCCCTCTTTATTTTAAAATACAATACAGAGAAAAGAAGTACAGAAAGTTGTGGAATAGATTATAAATTAGTTTATAAACTTTAGAGTCAGTTTTCCTGATGCTTCTATTTAGGCTTAATGTGTCCTATAAGTAACTGAAATGAAGAAATCTTCTGTCATATTGAAGCATCCTATCTCATCGTCATGAGTTAGCTGATTATTGGAGGGGTTTCTTGAAAGAAATGCTGGCCTCAGAGGAGAGTGAGTTTAGCTTGCTACTGAGTATTTTTCCAGATCATTAATAATTAGAGATAGTTATGCATATCAGCTGTCAGAACATTTTAGACCTTGGTTGGTGCAATAATTCCTTCTGTTCTAGAAGAATAAATCACAAATCCTAAAGGAATTGTTTCTCTTAATTTCTACTGGAATTTCAGTCTTAAGCTTCAGCAGCTTGTGTCACCCCAGAGATGACTAGTTCTTCCTTACATGCAGTCTGGTGGAAACTCTAGAAGTTTACATAGATGCTGTTGCAGCAAGGTAGTTTTTATGATAGTGCTAAGGTGGTATAATTCTTCTTTTGCTAAGAATTAAATTTAAAAATTTATCAAGAGGAATTTTCATTTTTCATATTTCCCCCTGCAATTATATATATTTTTATATAAAACCAGAAAAGTATCGCCTTTCATTGTTCATTCACTTCCCTTAATATCTGGTAAACTTGTTTTCTCTTTCTGTAGTTATGCCCAGAAATGGCCTGGGGCTGCCTGCTGAGTTACACTGACAAATTCAAGCAGTCTCTTACTTGGCTACCGCTGCCTTGAAATGGAGAGTAATCATTTTCTTTGTCATGGGAATCTTAAAAAAGGTGAATCCTGACAAACTTGTGGAAAGAGTTCGGATATGACGAGGCCCAGGTTTCCATGTAAATCTATACACTGAGAAAAACACTGTCAATCTTCTGAGACACTCAGCTCTACTTCAGTCTGTCTCGAGTTATAATGGTCATTATTCTGACATAATTCCTTTTCTGTTAGCTCATATGCTTAATATGGGTGGTTGTTTCTTTTTCACCGTAATTCCTGTGAGGAACAGAGGTCTGGAGCAATCCTGTTGGGTTATTTTGTCCAATTTCCTACAGTTACATGCGGTAAGGATGTACAATCTTTCATAAGTAGATTGTGCTCTGCTTAAGAAGGATAGTTTCTTTCAGGCTTTTTGTCTTCTGATGACTAGAACGTCTTCTAAGTTCCAAGGTAAATTTATTCCTGGCAGTTGATATTTGCTGGTCCTTTTGCCAATAAAAACTTCTAATTTGAATGGTATTCCATCTTCCATTCCAGTTCTGATGTTCACCTTATGCTTATTTGTCCTTTACTTTGATAGGCTTCCTGCAGACAGCATCGTATCTCCTGCTAAGCAAACCTCAGTTTATCTGTGCCACCCTTGGTAAAAACTGGGCAACCCTGGTGTATGGAAATGTCAGGCTTTAAGAACATGCCTTTATTTTTCCAAGGCATTGTTATATTGGTACGTGTCTAATGTCTACAGTAGTGGCATCCGGCAAAAACCCGTCCTCATCCTGAAGCTGGGATGACTTCAGGCAAAGCACTTCACTTCTTTGTGCCCAGATTGCTATTCACACAGCTGTAGGCTAAATTTTGCTTTTTAAAGTTATTTAAGTCCAAGAAAAGAAGTCATAATATTAAGAAGCGGACATTTTCATTATTATTATCCGGATAACAAGGTTTTCTCAGAGTAATGAAGTCAGAAAACCAAGGTTTATTATTTAAGCCTGGTATATGCCTGTGTTATTTCTGAACCTAGACCAAGGCTTTAGCCATTTGCTGTATGAATGTTTGTGTTCTTGTGACTTAAAAGTGTTACACAGATGGAGGCTAGTAAAATGACCATGACCATGAAAGCAGATTATTCTGAGATGATTTTAAATGGCCCTTTTTTCTGTATGATAGGAAGGTTGGCAAACAAGTCACTGATGAATGTCGGAGTTTGCAGTCTTGTTTGGTTTGGAAACTTGCTCATAAGTTTGGATGCATCTCTGAAATTCATCAGAACCCCTTTGGCGTGACAAATGTTGATGAAAACCTTGCACAGGGCATTTTTTTTACATTAATTTCTTCTAATTCCTCGCACTAACTGGGCTGGAAATACCCACGAAATAGGTTTCCTTGTTGGTATTTTTCTCTGTTCTGTTTGTAATGCCAGCCAAAGTGTTAGAAGCTTATGTACATAAATAACAAGAAAAGAAGCTAATGGATTTTTTCTTTTTCTCTGAAAGTTCAGAAATGCTTTAGAGCTGGACAAGGCTTTGAGTGTGTGTTTTCCTTTTTGCAGAGGTTTAGTAGAAGTAAAGAGCAAGGACTTTTTCTTTTAGTATATCTAAATGGATTGTTCCATAACAAAGCAGAGCCACAAACGTAGATACGGTTGGCATAATGAGCAGATTTTAGAAGAGGACTAGATAGTAACTGAATGGTAAATATTATGAAAAATCACTGGCATATGAATTTGTTAATTACAAAAAGGGACGGCTAACTGAAAAATGCCTGATTACAATGCTGGTAGGTTTGGCCCCCGCCTCAAACTGCCTTCAGGTGGATGCAGTCCTGGGCAGATCTGTTTGAACGATTGGAAGCAATTGCTTTTACTGTGATATTATGGCAGAGGAAAACCCTTCACATTTTTAGGCTTTGAAGAGAGAGAATATACTTTTCAGATACGTAGTTAAAGTAATATTTAGTGTCAATCAGAAAATGCGCTGGACTCTCTTTGGGTAGGAAAAAAAATTCTGTTGATCTCATTGACCGTATCATCTTGTATCTCTGCTTGTTCTGTTAGTCTTATGCTTTTTGTACTCTTTTTCTATGATGCTTAAATATGTCAAACACTGAATTATAATAGCCATGTGTTTGGTAACTATCTTTCCCATTTGTGAATAACCATACCTCTCTTTCCATATTTACACAGCCATGATGTACCTTTGTTAGTAGCCCTTCTTCCCCCAGTTTGTTTTCACTCACATGAAACAGTTCACCTGCATTTACTGTGCTTACACAGTGCTCCCCCTTTTCATGCTAACACAGCACATCAAATATTTGATTTTTCTTTAAATATCTACCTAAATGAATAACCATTTCCTTTTTAAAAAAAGGAAAAAAACTGCCTCCTGAGCATCTTAATTCACAGGTCACAACTGCAAAGCCAATATGGTGGCAGAGGGATACTCTCTTTAAAAGAAATAGAAATACTTTAAATAAATAAATTCGGTCTGATGGTGCTTCTACTTGAAAATTTCTTTAAGATAAGCAGATGTCATTCTGTAAAATAAACAGCTGAAGCTAAAATTCATAATCTGCGTTAACCTAAAGGGCGATCATCTGTATCACACATCCATCAGAATAAGATGAGAAGAAGCCAGCCTTGTAGCAAGAAAGATTTGGGTTAGATGCTAAGAAAAATGAAATACTGGAATAGTTTAGTACCTGAGTAGACTCTCTAGGGAGGAGATAAAATATCTGCCACTGAAGTCTCTTAAGAGGTTTAGACAAATACCTGCCAGGCTGGACTAGATATACACAATCCTGCATTAGAATAAGGGATAGCCTAGATGACTTCCTGAGATCCTTTCTAGCCTTACTGGTTTTTGTGGTGCTTATAAGTTTATCTTGTTAATCAGTGTGAAAGCAAGCCATGGAGTGAACGAGGCGGGGAGGTGGAACCTGCCCTTTCAGTCTCCAGGTAGGCTGCACGTGCAGGCTGAAGCATACCGAGAGGTGTGAGATGGGGACAGTGAATGCTTTTCTTTTTATTTTAGACATTTTTGCTTTTCTTTAATGGTGCCTGGTAAGTTTTGTGCTTTCTTTTCAGTATTCCTTATCAGCCAAACATTTTTCTCTTGTTTTCAAGTGGATTTGGTACTCAGGAGAGCTGGCAGGTTAAGAGAAAGTTGATCTGAAGGGTTGAAAGTTACATCCTAAACTCCTCTGTAGTTGAGTTTCCTAGTATGGAAACTAGTTGATCCAGATTCTAAAACATGTATTTATAAACACTTGAATAATAGAAAACTAGAGAAAAAGAAAAGAACAATGAAAAAAAAAAGAAAAAAAAAGCCCTAGTATTTGCAGCTGTAAGCCAGAGTTCTGATAAGGAAAAACAAGGATGATAGAATATGGAATAACAGATGCAATAAAGGATAGCAAATTAATGCTTTTATAAAGAAGATTTAAGGTGTCAAAATATTTTTCGGTTTCAACATGGAAGTTATTTGTCCTTGTGGCTGACATTGCTTAGTTTCTATGTATCATTGCAATGGGTGGAAACATCCTTTAACTGCCAGACAGCACTTACCGATAAGCCAGCCAATTAATAATGTTGATTTGAAAAGCCCAAGAATAGGTGAGAAAGCAAAGTCCTTTGGTAAGTCATATTTGCACAGTATTAAGAGTCCCCTTTTACCTGATCTAGTAAACATGGTATTAGGAACTCTGTGCTATTGAAAAGTTGAGAGACTATAATGATATGTGTAACTGATAATTGCCACTCCTAACTATTCAGCACCCACTTATCATGCCTTTTGTACATACATACCTTTGAAATAGACAGCTTATGGCATATGTGTTTCTCTTTCCTAAATACTGATGGGGTGATTTTTTTTTTCTGATACGTTGACCTGTTTTATGAAAGAAGTAAATGTAGAAGAGGAATCAGCATTTCCTTCAAAGTTGGTGGCCCTCAAATTGTAGACTTTACGTTAGGTCTGGATATGCAAACAACAACTCTCTGTTTGCTCAGCTGATGCCATTGTCTTCTCTTACGGCATTGTTGTATGCACTCAAAAGGCAAGATGAATACAGTTTCTGATGAAAACAAAAAGTGATCTAAATCTATAAACAAATGCAAAAGCAATTCACTGAGGTAATTGTAACTAATTCCATGCAGCCACTGCTTGTTACTTTTGCTCTTTAGCATGAATTGCTCAGTCTGAAGCAGCAGAAATACTAAAGATGTAAGATAGTGACACACAGAACTAGTCTTAATCATGAGCGAGGCTTGAGCAGAGTGGAAGTTGTCAACTGGCAACAGAATGTGCTCTATCATCTGTATCTTTGTATGTTCCTGTACTCTTAAAAAGGCATAGAAATGGAATTAATTAGAAGTAGATGAAGCTGATTAAAGGGCTTATTTGTTGCCTGGATGTATGTATAGGTATAGAAATGCAATTAGTTTGAGAGTGCCATTAGCAGTGTCAGAGACCAGAAGTAATAGAGCTTAACCCTCGCAAGAGCTGCACTGTAAAGCTGTGTGTAGTTTTGATCCCCTAGTGCAGGACGTGCGTTATACTAGAAGAACCGTTTTTACCTCTTAGGTCTTTTCTGTGGAGTGATTTCCAGCAAGATTCATCCTGTTCTGGGAAAGCATACCCAGTGCCAGCTCTTTCCTTCCTGCAATAGTCAGGGTTGAAAACAAGAAGTAAATCAAAGGCTTTCTTTAAAATATGCAAAATACAGAAATCAGTCAGCTTTCAAAAATGCCTTAAAAGTATGGCTCTGAGGGTCACACAAGGAAAGGACCTACTTCAGTGTCTGTTGGTGTATCATTGACCTCTAGCTATTTGGTGTGAGACTGATTATAATACCTATGGGATTAAAAAGAAGTCTTTCAAACGTGACGGTATTTGAGTGCTGTACAGTGCTGCTGCCTTCAGCAGTTTAACTTTATCAGTTGCTGCCTAAGTTCACATAGATGGTATTAGAACTTATCTGCATTTCTGGTCAGAGAGTGGACTTTGAATGCTTCTGTGATCTGTTTTAATGAGTGTTGCTTAGTCTGTGCTATTACTGTGTTGTCTTCCTTGACATGCAGAGCATGAAGAGGGGAACATTGACTGAATGTAATGAGTGCCAAGGTTTTACTTGTCCTGGTTGAGTGACTTTTGAGGTTCAGTATTTCTGCCCAGTACGTTATGTGTTGCTGCTCTTTAATGAAAACACTGTTTTAAGTGCCGTAGTGTAAGTATCCAACCACCGCGGTTCACCACTGCCAACTTACTAGTATGTTGTGATGATCCACAGTCATAAAATACTTGAATGCTTTCTGGTGGAGAAATACCAGTGTATGTGGTACCCATCATTTAAGAAAATGTTCACCAACACCACTCAAGGTTAGAACAAACCCACCCTTAATCATCATAAATGTATATTATATATCTGTTCTTTCCCTTGAGAAAGTGCCTTACTTTAGATGAAAAGAAATGCACTTCATATTTCAGCTGATAATGAGAAGTTAATAAAATTGGGATTTTGTGCAATGCAGGACCTCTGACATCTTAATCTTTATTAAAGAGACTTAAACTACCAGGAACTGCTGGTGCTGACTGGCACAGCCAGACTCAAGAAACACCAGGAGAGACTGGTCAAATGAACTGTTAAACAACTCTTCCTAATCCATCAGGAAGAAACAATAAGTGCTGGAAACATCTATTTACCATGCATCAATCACGCTTACCTAAGCAATTTCTAAGTAATTATACTTCTGTTATATAGTTCCTGAGATGACTAGTCTGAACGAGGCATTTGCTTTATTAAAACAAAAAAATTTACTTTAGTTGACATATCAAATGTTGTTTCACATTCTGACAAAGTAGTAATTTTTCTGGACATAACCTCTACTAATTGTTGTGTTAAAATCCTATCTGGAATTTGAATAGCTACTTTTCCCTTTTAAAAGCTTGATAAAAGGAGGGGTTTAAAATTTTTAAGTGGTAGAGATTTTGTCTGTTGAATTTTGCTGAGTCAGTAAAGAAGTATTTCAACCAACTTGCGAAGTTGTGACCTATGGGAAGGTGATATTTTAGAGGTGGGGGAATAATAATTGATCTTTGCTGAAGTAAAAACTTATTGCCTTTTTTTTTCTTTCCTTCCCCGCCCCACCCCCCCCACCCCCCTGCTTCCTTTTATCCAAAGACATCCATGCAGGTACAGGGAGAGATGCACTTCTGTAAGAGACTCTGATGGTCTCCAGAATAGGACAAGTTGTACACGTCTAGCTATTCTTGTTCCTAGTACTGAAGGTTTAAAAGTTTTGCTTATATTTTTTCTGACCAATATAACATTCTAGACTAATAGATAAATTAATGAAGAGCAATTTGCATCTACATTTGATATAGCTATACAAATATAGTATCTTATGTCTTGTTGACCTTTGATGTTTGAGCATTGTGAAGTTATAAAAACATATATATATATATGTGTGTGTGTGTGTTTTACAAACCCATCATTGTATGGGGCTTTGAAATGTCGTTTTCTAATCCACTCAGAGAACGGGGAGGGATAGAGTCTTTGTCAGTATCCAAGCAATTAGGATAATTAAAAAAGAAAGCTTATTGGGTAAACATGCTCTTAGATTGTGACCTCTTAATTAATGGACTACAGGGAGAAATTACAGCAGTGGCAAGATAATTAACACATGCATTTAAAAAGAACTGTTAGACAAGGGTATTATAGGATAGTAAGACACAGATTTGAATCACCGAAGGACTATGGAGGTTAACAAACACAGTTGAACAAGACAAGATTTGCATGTATGAGTGCCCCAGCACACAAGAGGGAACAGATTAGGTTAACTCTGTTATCACACGTAGGCGGCTCTTTTAGTAGTACGTTCCCTTCAGTGAAGTATTTTTAAAGTCCATGCTGATTTTTGTACAGTCTCCACGGAGAAGAATTCTGCCACAGAATGTGTTGCCATTTCTAATAATTCTGAATATTGCTAGTAGAGCATTGGAAACCTTCTTGCTCTGCCTGATAGGAACATTGAGAGCCACCATCAGCATCAGGGATGCGGTACGGAACAGAATGATAAAGGCTGGGGGGGTGTCACAGTAGGTACCCAAACAAGGCTGGTTTGTGATATCTTGCACACGTCTCCCTGGTTTTGCTGCTTTTGCTAATTCTAACAATTCCAGTAAATATTTTGGAAACTGTATCAGTAATTTAAAAAAAAAAGTTTAGGAACCAGATTGTTACATTTAGAAGTGTTCTGTATTTCCAGGAGACAAAGAGAAAATCTTATGTCACCCCAAACTTTATATGCTTTTAAGAGCTCTTCAACTTTTTAACTTTCAACTGTTTAACAGCACAGACACTTGCATATTTTTTAGTTCATCTATTTAAATTGAAACTTCCAATAAATTTCTGAAGAAAACAGAGTAGACTTAAAAAAAAAAAATCCTTCTCTGTTTTTTCACATGCACCTGTATAGGTGTATATGGTTTGTATGTGGCCAGAGAAGGCTGCCTATAGGAACCAGGCTGCCACAGGACTCCCCGATGCCGCCCCTGGGACGCAGAGCAGGAGGGGCTCCACTCACAGCCAGAATGTGGGAATTTCACGGGTTTTTGGTACACCCAAATATCCGATAGCTGGTCACTGAACGGAAGCAGATTATGATATTCTTGGCTGTAGTAAGCACTTAGGAAAGTGTGGAAGATGGTGAGGATAAAAGTTAGCATATGGCTAATGAAACCAATAAAAGAGTATTGTGAAGAAGCAGTCTGCTAGGAAAGGGGTCTTGGGAGAATTTCCTTAAAATTACAGCCTTGTACTGAAGGGAAATTTGAGATCATTTCCGTGCCCTAGGTAAAATCAGTTCAGTACTGGGCTCTGCTAAATCATCACTGCAGAAAGTAACGTGAAGCTGCCTTTTTCAAATGTCCCAAAGTGAACACGGTCCCACTTTATCAATATAGTTGGTGGATCTGATTGACCCTTATCTCTGCCACAGTTACCCAAAGTAGGGCCCTCGGCAGTGGGCGGTCTGAGCTGAGCGGAGAGGGAATTTGGCTGTGCCAGATACCCGCTAATTTGCATCCCCCCAGAGAAGCCATGAGTGTAATGAACAGAGCAGGGGTTGATCCATAGCTGTCATCCCGTGTGATTTCTGGGATACCTCAGTCATCGGCAGTTAAAGCTGACCCCTCGGAAAGACAGATGAGCAATGAACAATCTGCTTCCCGTTTGTAGCTCCAGGAAAGCGGTGCAGTATTTGCCTGCTTGCACAGTGATTGCAACCAAAGCTCAGGAATTTGCAAACTTCTTGTGAAAAAGCAGAATGTGATTTGTAGAGTTTGGATCCTGTGCATGCTGTTGGGTCCCAGCAGCTGATTACAAAATAAGTCATCACGTCCAGTGTGGAACTAGCTCAGCCCAAACAAGCTGAAATACCCAAACCAGACATTGTCGGATTGATTTGCCACTTTCTGTCACTGAAATGGTCTCATTCTTCGCAATTACAAAGCGGGGCCACTCAGGCTATTGAGTGGGATTTCTCAGGCCGCTGTCTTTATGCATGAGCAAATAGCTTGCACCCAAAATGGTGGGAACAGCTTAGATATGTGATGATTATCAGTAATGGTTATCAGTAATTCAGTAATTTAGTTTTTAGGAAACACTCTATCTCTGAACGTGCCTGACAGGTGAGGAGCTGAGCAAGAGGAGCATGTATCTTTCCCGCCTACAATTATTTTTTCCACACTTTGGACTTAAGGGCACAATTACATGTAAAGATCAAACTAACTGCGGTCATCAGAACTACCTCTAGAGCATGCTTTTTCTCTCTACAGAGTGAGTGTTTCTGGACAGGCTGTCAGGATGTTCACGTCTAAGCGTTGTAGGGAAGAAAACCTCAAACGTCAGAGCTAAGGTCTCTTTGATGGAGCATCGTGTGTTTCACAGTGACCAATAGCCAATGTTTTGAGATGAGTATAAAAACATAACACATATGTGATGACAGCACATAGAATTGTCCATGAATCGAGCTGAAGGTTGCACAAACTGCAGCCAGCCTGTAAACAAGGTCTGAACTTTGGATGGGGTATGGAGGTGCTTTGTCTGTGTAGAATGTATCTCATATACAGGGTATATGTGACAAAGCAGTTTTCTGTGCTCTCTAATCATTAAATCTCCTAAATTCTAATTTATAAAAAGACCAAACTGCAGAAAAGTCTAAAACTAAAATGATTTGTGTTAGGAGATCAAACCTCATGTTATAAATGTACACAACAAGCCAAAGCCAAGTTATTATGTACAGTTTAAGAACGTGTGATCTGCATAAGTCCCCATTCCTCACAGTATCACGGAGAACAAAGAGATGCTCTGCCAAGCCAACATTTCACATACCTAACCGTGCACTTATCCCTGATCCCACCCACTTCTTGGTAAGTCTTAGTATTGCTCTTTTGTCTGTATATAAATGTCCCTGTTCAGTACAGTGTTCATCCTACCTGGAACATTAAAGATGCATGTAGACAAAAAAATAATTTTTTTAAAAAAAGCTTTATGCATGTTTGATTAGTGACTTGGGCCCCAAATTTTTAACTAATTGAGTACATTAAATAGTATGTCTCTGAAAGACTAATACAAGACACTTTTCAAAGCTTCTTTAATAAAAATTCTATTTGGGATTTGACCATAATGGCTATCCTTGCTTGCCAAAACATGACTTCTTAGCAGGTGACTTTCATCAAGTACATCTGAAATAGTACCTAAATGAATTAGCAATAAAATGGACTTAGGCCTAGCAGTAGGAGCCTCCATTAATCTTGGGTTAATCACTAAAGAGATGCCATTCACTTTTCTTAAGAAGTCACATTTTTCTCCCCTTGCTGGCGACCAGATTTCATAAAGTAACATATTTCTAATGAAAGGGCTCTGCTTGAATTAAAACCCTGAAGGTTTATGCAGATTTTAGTTTTGATTACTGCTGGCATGGGCTCTTAGCAGACTCCGGAAGGTAGGTCCACAGTGAAAGAGTCCCAGCATGCAGTTCATAATATTCTTTGAAATAAAATAGTGCACTTGTACTTAGTGGCTTTAATCAGCTCTGACTTTTGATAGTCAAACAATAGCTAATTACAGTAACACCTGCCTTCTAAGTCATGTCATGTAGGTTATTGCCAACAAGAGACCTTGTATCTTAGCTGCATGATTATTATAGAGTCTAAAACCTATCTGTTAAAAAAAGAGGGGGGGAGAAGAACTGAGTTTGGTAGCCATTATATGAATTTTTATTGTCTGATGCTTTTCTGGCTTTTCTGTTTGCAGTTTTCTGTGTTTGAAAGGCAAAGAGTTGGTGTTTATGACCAGATTAGAGATCAGAGTTTCAAGGAAAAAAAATAAATTTTTGCAGCTCTCACTTTTCTGTGAAGTAAGGATAGATAATGCTGAATGTATACATTTCTAAATGTATTTGAATGTCTCTCAATTTTCAATGTAACACAAAATTTAAATTATGTTGTGAGTTGTTCGTATCATCTAATCTCTGGCATGTAGCCATAGAGTGGAATTTTATTTCACTGTCATTAAATGCAGTGGTACGGTGAAGGGGACAAAGGCCCATTTATTTCAACCTTCATCAAATTTGGAAGGGTTTCATAAAATAAAATACCCAACTAAGAACCTGATTTTGAAATAACAATGTTTCTGAAAATAAATCCACACCTTTTTTCCCTAATATTTGCCTTTACTGTGAAGAATACAGTTGGATTAATTTCACTGTACATGCTAGCTGCTGCAGAAGCCATAAATTACTGTCTCATTGGAGACTCTTTTCTCATTAATTTTGCTAGCAAATAAGGCTGTGTTTTCACGAACTCAGTCAAGTGAATAATATCAGATGTTCGCCAGAGGGTCAAGAGCCACTGTAACATCTCTCCAAGAGACAGAACTACAGATATGTGTGCTGACACTGCGAAGGATGTTCCCTCTTCCAGACCCAAAAAGATAACGGGTCAAATTCTATGCCCAGTTCTGGCAGACTTGATCTCAGAACTGTGTGACCAGTGAAGCTAAAAGGGCATTCAGTAATCTGACCATTCAGAGAAGGCCTGCTAATGAAAGAGGGACAAAACCGAGCCGTAGTTCCATCTTGTTTTACAAAGTATATTTCTATGGGCATGTTTTAGAAAAGCCATTGCAGTACGGGTAGGTTATGCCCAACGTAGAGAATTTCACCACTCTTTCTCTATGGTTTTGAAGGCAAATAGATGATGTTCTGGGAAGAGTATCATTCTCAGGTAGCACTGCTCTGACTGACAATAGAATATCTCAAAATATTACAAGACTTTGACAAGATGTGATGTATCTCTGCTCTAGGCTTTTCACCTGAAATCTTTTCATTGCTGTTGGCAGTGGCAGAGCAGCTAATTTAGACTAGACACTTCCATACTGACCTTTGTTACTTAAGCTGCAGCGAAGTGCTCACGCAGGATCAAGGCCTTATCATGTTAGGCAGTCTACGTATTCTTCATAAGTGACAGTCCAAACCTCTTACAATGTAAACACATGAGCTAATTTGAGGGAGGTGGTCTGCCTAAGGTGATATACAGGTTGCATCTGAGCTGCGGGATTAAGTGTGTTCTGTAGCATGCCCCACAGTCCTGGTACCAGGTGCAGTCAGTGGTAGGGACAGAATCCACTGTAAAGATGAGGTCCTTCACCTCCATTTGGCATGGTGCAAAAGGACTGTTCGAGACTGAAACGATGAGGCAAATGCTGAGTGGGGAGTAAAACATAGAGTTTCTTTTCCTGAGTTCTAATCCAATGTTCTGTCATGCTTCTTCCCCTGTGAAAATTGAGGAAAAGACCAATTTGAAGTTGTGTGTCAAGTACTCTGCCGGCTATAAGCATGTTAGGACTCCAAACCTCAGTGCGTGATACAACTGAGTGCCCTAGGACAGAACAGTTTTCTGTCATTCCTGGTACCTGAGCACCTACATTAATACAGATTTTGCCATTTTATTTAATGGTTCATAGAGAACTTTGATGTAAAGCTGTACATTGGCCACTCTTGACATTTTAGACAACTGAATCACAGTCTTCAGCTGATAACACTGGCTGCCATATGCAATAGAAAATGAGTCGTGAAACAATGCATTACCTGCACAGTGAACCGTCATATCTCAGTACTGAAGATGTGCATACATGGTTTAAATTTCTCTTTACAATCAGACTGTGTGTTTAAAAAACATTCCTTCTGGATTACACAAGGAGTTTGCAAGGGAATGCATTCAGTGTTACCTTAATGAAGAGGGAATATGAGTGCATGATAAAAGGCATTGTTGTTAACTCTGCTTCCCAAAGTTCAGTGTTTAATGGGCTATTTTTTCCCCCTGTAAGTTATTCTTTCTCACTCCATCATTTGTCATGTTAACCTCAAACTGTGTAGTAAGAAATCTTCTTTATATCAGTTACCATGTTTGCCATATCTGATCAGTTTGATTGATCATTGCCTCAGCCACAGGTTGGTAATAAGCTGTTTTGAGAGAGACACACATTTCCCATAGGACAAAATTGGCATGACAGCATTATAAACTGGCCATTTATCAACCTTCTCCCTGGTGGTCACTGTCTGAACACTGTTAGGCAGGCAGGCAGGCTAGACTTCTGCAGCACTACGGGGGGATAGAATCGCAGCCAGTCGGCAGGGTGGTGCAGCTAATACAAGAGACAGTAATAAATGACACTGTATTTGAATCAAAATTGTTAGTGCAAATGTCACGCTTAAAGTCTACCAACTTCCTTTTCTAAAAGCTGCTCCTTCAGATGCATGTCAGATTGGGCTCTTTCCTCAGCTGAATGGTCCTGCTCCAAATGGGAGCAGGTCAAAACTATCAGCACAGGGAAAGAACTGCTTCAAAAGAGATGATGAGATGCCTTTCCTTTTCCAGAAGGTGATGATACTCTCTATGCCATCCAGTACTGACTACAGCAAACTCATCTGAGTTAAAGCTTTGCATGCCTCAGGATTTTATAGACTGTGTTTGTATATGTATGTGTGTGTGTAGAAAGAAAACCCCCAAACAAGACAGATGCACACCACCTTCAAACTGTTAGGCAGATATTCTTCACTTACATTTTTATTTACTTAAAATCCAGGGACAGAATAAGGTGGTGCAGGGCCTCCACTGCACTGTGGTGTGGTCACATATCACTTCCTTGCACTGCTGCTCTGCCCTCTGGAAGAGCAGGAGGTCTCCTTCTCATAGCTGAGCATTGGGTCAGCGGGGATTTTTGCACTCGTATATCTTACACCTTTACACTTCTGCTGTGCTTGCTGTGGGTCCCAAGGATCTTGAGGGTTGTAATAACTCTTGGAACTGTTACTGCAGGCATGAAGACTCAGTAACCAGCCTTGCATTGAAATGATGACTTTTTTCTTTCTTTTTTTCTGTAGGTTTCAAAGTATCCTTTTACCTATCCATGGTCTGATCCATTCTTTCATAAATGAGGAATTATTAGGGAAATAGCCCATCCTACTCTCAGCAACAAGCTTAGAAAGGGAGTGGGGAAAAAAGAACAAGAATTCAATTCCATTACTTCAAGACATGGGTCCTGAGCTGCAAGCCTGTATTGCCTATATTTTAATTGTGCCTTGATTAAACTTGATGCAGGAGTTGGAGCATCCCTTTAGTTAGAACTTCAGAATGGAACATGACCGGAGAAATCCACAGCTGCCTTTAGTGGCTGCTCCTACACCTGGCCTGTTAAGTCTAAAAAACCCATCCTATTTCTCTGCTTCATCCCTTAGCTGAAGAGATTACGTTATGTATGTCCTACCGATGCCACCTTACCCAGATGAGCCATGAGACTATGCCATACTGGTGCATCCTGTATTTATTTCTGTGCACAAAGAAAAAAGGATGAGTAGAAGCTCTTCCCCTGTGTTGCAATTGTAGAAATTCAGTGGCTGAATCCCACAAATCCTGCCCAGTTCCTGTTTGTTCCTTGATAAATGGAAATGAAGCTAGAATAACCTAGAAATAAAATACATCAAAGTAGCACCTCAGTATAAATCTTTGGAAGAAAGTTTTTCTAATATCTATTCAGTACAATCTGTTAAGCATGCTTGACTTAATCTCCTTGCAGCAGGCCTTGCTACAATCTTGGATAATATTTTTTTTATTGCAAAAAAAATGGATATATTAAAATACTGCAGATTCCTCATTTATTGCCATAGTCTGCAATACTCAGACCAAATGATATTCCTAATTAACTACAAGTTCTCGTTTCTTGCAAGGGAATGTCTGCATCGCAGGAATGAAAACAGTGGGAAGCTGACTTTGCACTAAAATCCGTATTTTATAAGATCTTTCTAGATGTAGAAGGATGTTTAATCACGTGCTTAATTTGACTCCAGTGGAACTGCTTACATGCTTGGAGGTGACACATACTTAAGGTCTCTGCTGGTTCAGAACCTGAGTTTTCATTGTATGTTGTGCTGGCTTTAGTGATGCTTGTTTCCCAGAACCCTCCAGCACGCAGAGTTTCCAAGTGCTTAAAGAAAAACTTTCCACGTAGCTTGCTTTTCTGGACATCTTTGGCTTGATGCTATGTGTGATGCACGTTAGAGGAAGAAATCCATCTTCTGAAACAGAACTGAATAAGGTGTTACAAAACTTTTCTTCTTTTATCCTGCTCTCTGCGTTGTGTTTTTTTCCCCATAGATTTTTGGTAAAGTGACTTTTATTTTACAGCTTGAGTGTGAAGTTATTCCCAGACTGCACAAACTGCAATTTTTAATCTTAACGATAGATTTAGTGACCACTGAAGGGTAAAATAAACTACTGTGGCCTAATCAATCAAATCTGCATAGCTCAGAGAAAGCACCTGTATGAGGCTTTTATATCAGAATGTCTGTAATGGTAATAGATGTTTATTAGCAACCATAAAGCTGTTTGAATTTAATATCTCTCTAAATAACACCAACAGCATTAAAACAAATCTCTAAAGCAAATGCAACTGCACCATAAACAGCCCACAATGTAAGGTTTAAAAGCCGTTACAAGAATCCTGCGAGATTCATGGTTTGTTCTGTGGCTTTGGACACTCGACTGTGAGTGCAAAAACCCTGCAGTTACAGTAAAGTGCCCTTAGAATAAAGCATTGCCCAGATATTAACAAATTGATAGATTTTGTATTTTAGCACAAAATGTGTACAGCTGTCTTGTTAAATGCAACGGACAGCAGAGGCTTCCAACAAGGCAGTGATCACAACTCAGCTACATCTGAAATGCCTTTAAAAATCAGGTTGTAAATCGTATACCATCAGCTTTTAACCCAAGAACCTGCTGCTGTGAAGTGCAGAGGACGCTGAGGTTGTTTTGAAACACCAAAGATGTTGCAAGCACTCCAAACTTGCTAGATTACTCATGCTTCCTAGCTAGAAGTGAACAGGAAGTACCTCCTGACCAGGTTTTTAGGTTTTCTTGGCACTTTTATATCTGTAGAAAACATATGTACGGTTATAAGAAAACAGCATAAAAGCAGAACTATCAGTAAACCATTAAGCCCATGTTAATGCACTTTTGAGGATTTAAAAAATAGTCAAGTTTTTGCGAAATAAAAAATAGGCCAAGTTTTCTTCTGTTTAATCATTAGAGTTCTTCTTTGGTCACTCGTTTTACTGGAATTTTTAAAACATCCTTGGAGATGGCTATAAGCTGGAAAATTCTCAGACAAGCTGCTTTTAAATCCTGGTCTGCTTCTGCTTGCTTTTCAGGTTTGGCCTTGTACAGTGAGGTCTACAGCAGAGTGCTAGATCTCCGTGTCGTTACCTTAGCCCCTGAGGCAGAAGGTGATGGAGTATAAGTTCTTGTTTATGTCCGTGCCTTCTCAGCAGATCAATAGTCTGAATTTTGTCTGGGACCATTTTAAAAAACTCAACAAAATGCAGCTTTTTTTTCCTGAAAATACAATTTTGAGTGAGCGAGACTACTTGTGGACTAGGCTCTGAAGTGTTTTGAAAACAAATAAGCCACCCCGGGAATTTTGTACTTGGCTCCTTTATTAAAGGATCAAGGTTAACAGGGAAGCTTTCCGCATAGATGCATGGGCCATGGCTGGCTGAACCGGGTCGATGGTGATCTTACCTAGGTGTGTAAAGCTCTTCTGCTTGAACAGCGAGGATGTCTGCCGATCTCCCATATGTTTATAGGATATGGAAGCGAATAAAATGTTGTTTTGTGATACTGACGCAGTCTGAGGTCGAGGCCCCCAAGAAGCAGTTGTTTTTTTGGGTAAATGTGGTCAGATCAAAGCGTTGGAAAAGAGCAAGACATTCAGATGACAGGAGGTCATGGACACGTTGGAGAATAAGGGGCGATAGTGTTCAGCCCACAGCTGTGGTTAGCTGCCGGCAGCTCTGAAGGTACCTCTCACCGGCCGGGAAGGAGCCCTGCCTGCAAGTGAGCGTGGCCGCGCCGGCCCTCACAGCGAGAGAGAAACATTGAGGTGCTCTGTGCTTTCAGCACAGGCCGTACAGAGCCGGCACACAGGCTGCCGAGCTCCATCCTCTTCTGGAGGATGCCTGTGCCGAGGATGGCCTTCGTGGGGGTGAATTGTCTGAAAGAAGTGAGGCCAAAATGGGGATTTTTCCCAGCACAGAGGAGGAGAAAAGAAAAGAGAAGCAGCAGCCTTTAACTGGGAGTGAGCAGTGACAGGGCACCTGATGCTTAAGGAACGTAGCTGAAATCTCGTCTCTTCCTGGGGGGGGAGGGCATGGAGGAGGAAAGAGACTCTTTTGCAAACAGGGAAATGATATTTCAGAATAAATTTTTTTGGTCAGCCAGAAGTCAGCCTCTGTAGCACTTTCAGCTGACGCATAGGATGCTCACAGCTGCCTGATGGCCTGCCTATCATAGGTGTCACTTCCAAACACAGAACCCGGTCTATAAGGAGTCAGGCAGACACCTGTACGTGATACCCGATTGCCGTAACCGTTGTGGTGAGCGCTTGGAGCACACCGGCTTCACGTTTGTGCTCTACGGTGTGTAAGGGCACCGTCTGCATCGAACACAAAACGACCCTGGTGCCGCTCCCAGGAGTGGTACCGAGTAGCCAGGAGGAGGTGAGAGACTGAGAGAGAAGCCTATCACTTATGAACTCCCAAAACAACTGTGAATAATCAAAATGAGCGTTACTTATCATTTATAGGAAGGTAAGGATTGATATGTGGCATATGGAAGGAGTTAAGAAAAAAAAAGCTGTATGGTTAGATCTGCTGTCCATCTCCTCCTCTGTATGAGCAAGTGAACAGCTTTTCCTCAGCTTCTAAAACATGGCTAAATAAGGACTCTATGTATTAACAGAATGGTTTCTGTTGTAAGAAATCATTCTTACTTTGCTATAAATTACAAAACACCACCCCCTCCCTCCCCCCCCCAAAAAAATAATTAAAAAATCTGACTTGAGCAAAAACAATTCCAGGAGACAGCTAACAGTGCTGCCTTCGTGTGATAACAAGCCATGATCTCAGCAAGGGAAGCTGAGGGGAAGACAGTCCACCAGTACCACAGATTTTCTTTTCCATCAGAGAGAGAGAAAAAAATTTAAACAGAAGGCAAAGGAGGATGAGATTGGATACTAAAAGCCATAAACCAGACAGAGTGCCAGTAATTGTTTCAGGGGATTAAAAGAATGGAATTGGTACTCGGACGAATACATTCTGTGTTTTGTTGGGAAACCCACCAGTAATAGGAGCAAGTATTTTGTGCATGTTTTATGTATCTGTCTATCAAACTGCTCACTAGAGGCAGGTTTGTGTTTTGCTCATCATTTCAAACTACTGTTAGCTTTACGCCGCATTTGTCCTTGCACCAATTGGCATTTTTTCTGATCAATTAAGTCTGTGAGTTTGCCTTGATCCTTGGGAATCTACCGAGTGTGGTTGCCTGTCATGAAACTGTACGTGATGAGCTCAGGAATGAAACAGCAAACCCACAATGACCTGGAATGGCTGGTTCATCTCTTCCCTCCTTGCTCTCTTCCCCGTTTCTTTGTTGCATCTTAACTTTTTTGGTCTTGCTTCACTCCTGACTTACTAATTCCTTGAAATAGGACCTATTTTCTTTGTCACTTGACTACTTGGCATTTACTACAAGGTGCCAATCCTTGACTGAGTTTCCTAGGTGCTATGACAGTATACTGAGGAATGCTGAAGGAGCTTCTCACTGGAAATACAGTTATTTTTTGTGAGGCAAGCGTGAAGTGCTGAAGACAGAAACAAGATGTTCTGGGTCTGTGAAGTGGTTACACTGCTTATTGTATAAGCATTTACAGTTGTGTGAGTAGCTGGGTGCAAAGCTGGCATTGTGTCTGCTAGTTTTCATACTCTCCGCAGGATGATAAATGAGTGAACTGAGCTCAGCAGGTAGCAGACTTATCTTGCAGTGAGTGCCTCAGAATGAGGGAAACTAAGTAAGGAAGAAATGGAGAGGCTAGTGTCCAGTCTTCCCATAGGTGCAGAAGGGTAATTCAGTCCTACTTCATTTATCCCTGCTTTCTGAACTCACCTTTTAAAACAGTTTACCATTTTGTACATCTTATCCAGAAACATAATCCTTACTATAGCGAAACATGCACCATTTACAAAATTCCAATATTAAGTTACAGTGCAGACTAACAGTTAAGAATGCTAGTGTCCAGTTGTAAGCAAGGTACTTTAGTGTGTTAATCGATGACAAGAATAATCATTTTACCTAATAAAAAAAGTTATTACCGGTGCTTCAGAAAGGGTAGAGCTTCTTAAGTTTGGGTGGTTAGTGAATGAAAGAGAGGTGGCCTGTAGTCTAAGGGATTTGGGCCTGTTTCTTACCCTAGCACAGACTTGCCATGGCTGCTTGAGCAACTTACTTCATCGTCCCAGTCCATCAATTCCCATGTTCAAAACAAGGGAAACAAGACTTTGTCTTTAGGAGGTGGAGGGCTGGAAGGTGGAGGATTGCTTCCTCAGCAACGTGGTGGTATACAGCACCTTGTATAAAGAGCGTGGTGCTCCCAGAGTTCTGTTGCAATACCAAAGGTAGTAATTATCCCCTGAAGTCGCCAAGTTACGCATTTTGAACAAGGTCATGGTAAAGAAGTTCGAGTATGCTGCAGCATGCCTGCTTTAGTATAGAGATTACATAGCACGGGGCACTGCGGGTTCACAATGAAGTGGTAGTGTCCCTAACAACGCAGTGCTGTTAAAGCTATAGAACTGTAATCTAAAGGACTTTATATGAATTTTATTAAAAAATAAAGGTACTGTCCAACCACAGCGCTCATTTTTCCAAATGAAATAGTTTGTCTTTAAAATGCATTTTTTTCTACTTCTTCCAGTAGAGCCAAAGGCCTTAGTCTGCCTCCAGGATTAGCAGCCAGTACAATTTCAATTTATAAATGAAGCCCTTTTTGATTTGCAAATAAAAAGCATCTGAAACCACTAACCAACTTGGCTTTCATTTTTATGCCTATAAAAATGTCTGAACCATTTGTTTTTTAAATTTTCTGACTGTAAAATGTGCTCCTACGAGCAAATATGTCCAACTTTCAATTGGAAGAGAACTCCTTTTTTGATGAAAGGAGTTAAAAAATCCTCATGTTTGCAAGGAAACTCAAGGCAATTGGTCCTCTAGAAGTAGGCTACCAAAGAATTTTATTTTAAAATAACCACCAGTACCCTGTTGCTGCACCTGCGTTAGGGACATGAAGGGCTAAAGGGCTAGTTGTACTTGGATCCAGAAATTCAGGTGCAAAACTGTGGCCCAAGCAATGCAAGGAGAAGTTTTCACATGGATTTCAGTGGAGTTGGGATTTCAGTACAGTTAGCTAATCCAGCATGGCTGGAAGGTCTGCGCATCTGTCTTGTGGAGGAAGCGTTTTCACAAGAGCCATCGTACACGGTGTGATGCTGACAACTATACCACAGGACTGGTGTTTCTTACCATGTTCCTTTGGCCGTGTTTGCATGTGGAGCCACTGAAAAACACTAGAAATACTAATTTAGAGCAAGGTAATTACAGTTTGGTTGCAACTTTATCAGCAAAGCATTGTACTAGTGTAAAAAAGCTGGCCATCAGTCAGTCAAACAGTGCTCTTTGCTAGAGAGGCTGTGTCTGTGTAAAGAATCTTTGCTGGCACAGATACGTCAGTCCTGTGGCCTACCTTTTGTCTGCCCTGAGCTACACAGGTATTTTAGGAATAGTTTTGTGGCCTTGGTTTCCTATCAAAATAGGAATATAAAAGGTGCAAAAATCAAATCAAAACACAAGACAGTAACTTCTTTTTAAATGTTAACAAGTTGATTTGGGCTAGGGCTGTGGTAGAAATTCAGGACTGGTTTTTGTTTTTCTTTGTTGGAGTTGGGAAGATTTAAGCGGTTAACCCTTTTCCCAGGTCCAATTTCATAATTTCTTAAACCCCAGTTTAAAAGTGGTTTCTGCTGAGAAAAGATGAACATTGTTCTGCCAGGCAAAACACTTGAAACAGTTCGAAAACCATTCTCTGCTAGCGCAGACCTGAGGCAGAAGAAATGAGAGGTTCCAAGAGGGTACAGTCTGCATTTGTTTTAACTTGTTACTTTACAAACAAATTTAAAAGGAAAAAAAATTATAAACAAACAAAAAGTCTTTACTTCCAGTTTGTTTGTATTTTTCTGGTTTCAGGCAGTTA
>NW_009623246.1:31769-31969 GCF_000690535.1 Cariama cristata
TCACGGGAAGCGTTATTGTAAACCCACAGTAAATTAGCTGGAGGACTCTGAAGTGTATATAATCCCTCCAGGCCATTTCACTTCATTTCTTCTGAAACAGTTTAGATTTCATTGTCTCTTAAAATGTTTTGGTTTGGTTTGTACTGCCCTCGTGAATGATTCCTTATAAAAGATTTTTTTTTTATTATTATTATTTTTTA
>NW_009623247.1:0-13820 GCF_000690535.1 Cariama cristata
GGTTACAAACAACCTCTATCTGTACCATCAGCTAAAAAGTAGAGGTCCTAAGCTCTTATGTGGGATGTTTGGTAATGGGTGTCACTGGGGCGTGGTTGTACTAGTGGCACTTTTCAGCCAACTTCAGGCTGGCTGTGGAAGTCAAATGGCTGCTTCCCTTTGGGCTAAAAAGTAGAGGTCCTAAGCTCTTACGTGGGATGTTTGATAATGGGTGTCACTGGGGTGCGATTGTACGAGTGGCACTTTTTGGCCAACTTCGGGCTGGCTGTGGAAGTCAAATGGCTGCTTCCCTTTGGCAAACCTGCCTGCGGGGTCGAGGCAGGACAGCAGTGCTGCCCTGGGGCTCCGCAGCCCGGGGTGAGGAAGGTGCTGGGTGATGAAGCTCTTGCTACGCTACCAGGGCTGGGGGAGGATGGAGCGATGGGGCAAGGGGATGACACGGAGGTGGGAGGTGGCGCCTTCCCTCAGGGCGTCTCTGTCAGCCCTGTGAGGAGCCGGGGGCGGGGGGCTGCGCTGAGGCACATGCAGCCCTGCCTAACCTGCACCCCCACAGCCCTCAGCCAGACTGGAGCAAGGGCTGCCTTGCTCCTCTCGTTCCCAGTCAGTCGGCTCCAGGCCCTTCTCGCAGAGAGCCTCGTCGAGGCGGGGTGGTGGTTAGGGGACAGTGGCAGCGCAGGGGACCTGAGGTGGCTGTGAGGGGGGTGAGGCCTGTTGGAGGGTGGCTCTGGCTGTTGTGGTGGCCCGGCACTCCCATGTCTGGGAGCAGTGGCAGGTCTCAGCCTGGGTCTCACTTTTTACAGGTTGTCTTTGGGCAACCTACTAAACTCGGTCACTTATAGAGTGTGGCTTCTCTCCTAGCTTGAAAGAGTTTAAACAAAATGTTGTCATCTGTTGGTTGGCAGTGGGTTTTTCTAAGAAAGCGTTTCTTGTGTCAGAACTGAAGCCTCTGTGTCAGGTTCTCCTTCTCCTTCACTAGCCTCCTGCAAGCTGGCTCTGGGCCAAATAGCAACCTCTAACTTGCTGCCAGTTTTTTGAGGGGGTGTAGGTGGGTGGTAATGGGGAGTGTCTGAGTAGTCAACTCATTTCCATGACCAAACCTAAAACCAGATGTGTTAATAACAGCTCACTGAAACTTTTCTCCTCTCCTCCTCCTTACAATTGGTAGGTATTCATCTTCATGAGGGAAAAACACGTGAGAAGATCTGATTTGGAACTGTAGTGTTCACTTCAAGATGCCCCAAAAGGAAAATACTTATCTGCAAGTCTCATCTTTCAAAACTGTCTGCATTCTTTCAATCAAAGACAAACATTTTTTGAGAAAGATGACTTGTGAAATCTGTGAACAAAGCTGAATGAAAGGATACTGAATGAAAGACAACATGCCTTACAAGGGACCTTTATCCTGAAGGGCTGACACTGTGCTCTTAAACTAAAACACAGGTACTGTAAAAACACTGATCCTGAACAAGAATAAGGATTATAGAAACTGCATCAGAATGTTTGTTAGTCCCAGAAGAGTCAGGAAATGCCATTTTTTGCAGATATTTGCCACTTGCTTCATACTATGTCTCATGATTTTTTGGGGACCATTTGATAATCACATTGTGAGCCATATGAAGTCCTATTCATACAGATACCTCATAAACAGCTACCATTTTGTGAATGACAGCCTGTCTATCAACAGGGATAACTTGGACAGAGTATCAAGCTACCAGTACTTGATCAACCACAGAGAGAAATGTGGTCAGCAGGATGTCCTTCTCCTGTTGTTTGTGAAGACTTCTCCTGAAAACCGTCATCGGAGGGATGCAATTAGACAAACTTGGGGTAATGAGAAGTATGTTCGTTCTCAACTTAATGCCAACATTAAAACTCTTTTTGCTTTAGGACGACCAACAGATCATCCTCAGCAAACACAGCTGCAAAGAGAACTTCAGCTGGAAGACCAGAAATACAGTGATTTGATTCAGCAAGATTTCTTGGATACTTTTCACAATCTTACTCTTAAATTGCTTTTGCAGTTTAGCTGGGTGAATGCCTACTGTCCTCATGCCAGGTTCATTATGTCTGCAGATGATGATATATTTATCCATATGCCAAATCTTGTTGCTTATCTCCAAAGTCTAGCACAAATGGGTGTGCAAGATCTCTGGATTGGTCGTGTCCATCGTGGATCCCCTCCCGTAAGAGACAAGAGTAGCAAATACTATGTTCCATATGAAATGTACCAGTGGCCCTCTTATCCTGACTACACGGCAGGAGCTGCATATGTAATATCAAATGATGTAGCAGCTAAAGTATATGAGGCTTCATTGACGCTCAATACAAGTCTTTACATAGATGATGTTTTCATGGGTCTCTGTGCCAATAAAATGGGAATTGTACCACAATATCATGTATTTTTTTCTGGGGAAGGAAAGGCTCCATATCATCCCTGCATTTATAACAAAATGATGACATCTCATGGACATGTAGATGATCTTCACAAGCTCTGGAAGCAGGCTACAGATCCCAAAGTTAAAAAGCTTTCTTCGGGGATTTGGGGTAGAATATACTGCAGACTAGTCAATATTGTGCTTCTCTGTAAACTGTACTATGAGGACACATATCCTTGTTCAGCTGCGTTTTCTTAATACTTGAATGTCTGTGTTGAAGATCCACTGAGCCAAAACAGAGCAACAACTTTTTAGCTGTTTATTCAAAGTACATGGAAAGAGGTAAAACTTAAATGTGACTAGTTGGGGGGCAGGGGGGGGAGATAGTCCCAAATTCTGTTCAGAAACTCTTACTGGAATAGCTCTCTTATTGTACTGCAACTTTTTACATTGTAGCCTGTTGGGTTTTGCATCCCTTGAAGAGTGTTAAAAAAAAAAGTCTGGCTTAAATGAACTATAATGGACTTCTAGGATTCAAAATGCTTCGTGAAAATGTCTGTTACCTTGAACTTGTCAGTAGGTCTTTAAGCTTTAAGAAAGCTTAATGTGAACTAAGGCACATGGTAATTAAAAAAAAAAATCTGCTATATCAAAATGGAGTAGACCTTTCAAAACATGAGGAAAATAGAACTTCTGACTTCAAAAATGAGACTATTGCAGTAGTTTAAGGCCATGTAAATTGGTTACAAATATTCACCATTTCTCAATGCTTCATAGAAAGTAAGTCTGGGCCTGCACAATTGACAAACAGTGAGTGCTAGAAGTGAAGACCTGCTACAGTCTTTTTCTCAAAGCTCCTTAAATTTTTGAAATAAAATGTCTGAGTACCCTGTGACTTGGTGGTTTTAAGTAACAAAGGAGCTCCCTTTAGATCAGAACAGAACTTGAAAGGATAAAAATAAAATATTACTCATGTAAGTGATTTTGCCAATCTTTCTCTACCTTCTGAAAACTGAAGCAGTACATTTAAACAGTCCAGTCTTTGATAAGCAAATAAACTAAATGAGTTTTTTTAACGATGCTTCTGCTTTCCAATATTGAAGGTTCTAAAGGTGAAAAGCAAGCAAAAGTCCCTGAAATGTTAATTATAGCTAATTTGAAGCTGTTAAAGACTTTGAAAAACATAATCTCATGCATGTACTAACAAAGAGGGAGGGTATTTTCTGCACAAAGTTTGACTTCACAGTGAAGGGATAGGGAGATGTTGATCTGTAGAAACTGGGTACACAAATCAAAATCACTAAAATATTTCTCCTGAAGTCTTAAGCACAAGACTGTCTTTAAAATTTCAGGGCAGTTTGTGTCCACAAACCCCTGTATCTTCAATATATTTCAATGTTAATATCACCTGCAGGAGGAACAAAACACCTGTGCACTGTAAATCAGGATAGAACTAAGTGATGCTCAAACTCCAGCTGTTCTGAGTTGTACTGTGGTGCCAGATAAATATCATAGAGAACTGAAGTTCTAGTATGTCTCCAGTTTTTCTTGTATAGCTCACTAATGGTGTCTTCACAGACTCTCAGGACAGATATTTTAGTTGCTAATTGCCAAACCTGTGGTAGCTCTTCCTGGAGTGGACACACAGCCCACACAAGGTATGGTCAACTATTGCTTGTGAACGGATGAGATGCTAGAACAAGTTCTGGTCTGGGTAGTGTCAGAAAACTACTTCTGAAACTTGACTCATTCAAGCTTTATCAGCAGAGCAATAACAATGCAAAAGCTCACAAATAATCAAGCATCTGTTGGAAATGTGCCAATTACAGGAGCAATACTACTTGCTTTGTGTCTAAGACTAGCCTTTTTCTTCTGCCTGAAGTTTCTCACTGTGGAGCAGTGAGGTACTCTCTCTGTGTCTTCTGATTTTACTGTAGAACAGCTGTACAGGACTTGGCAGTTTTAAGCTACAAGTAGTAAACTTTTGTTCAAATAATTGCTACTGCTCTTGGAACTGTGCTGCAGGTTTTAATGGTTTGAATGCCTAATAGTATATGTTAGCATAGACAGAATCCAGGAGTGAGCTTGTTGATTGTTCTCTAAGCTGCCATTTCAGATGGATGGTAGTTAGCTGCTGGAATTAAGTGAAATAGGTAACTTCCTGTAATTGGTTGTCTGGAAGGAAAAGAATTAAGAATCCTAGCTGGACCCAAATGTTGGTTATACAAAGAGGCCACAAATAAATCATTTATCAGTGTCAGAATGATTGAAGAACGTAACAGCTATACTTTAGAAAGAACAAAGTCAGTTCCCGTTCTTGCCTAAACAGATTGATTACAGTACTAAGGATGTGTGTGTGTGTGTGTGAAAGAAAAAAACAAAACACAAGACAACCCTAGATCTATATAACCTGTTGGCTTATAGAGAAATAAATGTACATACAGAGAAAGCAGTATTCTGTACTGAAGGAAAGCTGCTCCATCAGACCTGTTGTAAGCCATTTAAACCAACAAGCTGCACAGCAAAACTGCACTACTAGAAAAACCCACCTTGTTCGCTGTAGGGAAAGGGAAAGAGGGTCTTCGTATGCGGTATGCAACCGAAATGTACTATTAAGACTACATTGGGATTTATTGTTTTGACTCATACAAGCAAAGGAAACGTAAGTTTTAAGTATCTTAAACTTCTATAGGGTAATGACCTAGCTAAAATCTAAAACACTGCTTAAATATAGTATGCCATTATCTGAAAGTCACTTTTGACCATTGAAATACTTTGTTTTACACTTGGTTTGAGTTTTGTTTGGATTGTTTCTTAAAAAGGCCTTGATATTTGTAGTATGCGTTTTCTTTTGCTGCAGTGAAAAGAAGTTGCTTGTTGAATGAAAAGGAAAGCATGAAGGCGCTCCCTACAAAAAATGGAGAAGCTAGAAAACTTACTATTTTCAGGTTCTAAACACTGACTTAAGATTTGTACACCTTTATCTGGAACCTTTTTTTAACGATAGTCTCGGTGCTCCAATGCAGGGCTGTCAGCTTTTACGTCTACCGATAAAACTGTATCAGCCTGAATGGTCACTCCTCATTAAGAGTTTGACATTGTTGCACAGCATATTTAATGCTAAAATTGTTTTTACCTGTTTGTTTGGTTTGCATCAGTTTCCCTTTGATATTACTAATTTTTATACAAAGTATTCAATATTTATTCTTAAACTTTGCCTCTGTACTACAAAAAGACAATTGTTTTGTAAAACTTGTTTTGAATAAACAGACTTAATTCTTTTTTTAAAAAAATGAAAACAACACAACAAAGGTGGTAAATATTTCTTGTTGCTTTCTTTGACAGGCTCAGCTCTGATGCTTTTAAGTGCTATTCTGAGTCCCTGAGGGCTTCAAACTGAACACAATGGGATGACCTTTAATACTGTTTTTTTGTAAATACATGCAAGGTTTATTCTAATGACTTATTTTCTCATGTCATGTTACTAATACTTTCAAGAAAAAAAAGAAGTTGCCAAAGAAACCTCCCCCAACCCAAAACAGAAGATAAATCTTGCTTGCTTTTCCAGCTGATAGACTGTGTATAAACACACGGCTGTAAGGATTTCAGTGACTTGATTAAAGTTCATTATGATTAATAAATTAGATATAAAGAAGTTGTAGAGAATGTACTATAAATGAAGTTATCTGCATTCTAAGGACAGAAAAATGAAACTGGCTCAATGTTTGCAGCCTTACCTCCTCCTTGTTGACAAGTTCTCATCACTTTCACTCATCACCAGGACTCTGCTAGATCCTCCTTGACTAGCTTCATGCATCACTTCAATCTGAATAAAAAGGACACATTAAAAGTGAAAATACTAAATTGCTGATGCTTTTATTTAGAGAACTTTAACTCTTTAAAATAATAAAAACCAGATCCTGCCTAGTCTAGTAAGTCCTTGAACAAGTTAAAATTATAGAATTCTAGATGTGCAAGTAGTAAATCATCAAGAATACCCCCCCCTTCACCCCCCCCTCCATCAGTATTGGCATGGGAGGGGTTCTTGACTCCAGGCAAAGTCTTTATGTTCTGCTACCACAGAAGGTGAATTATGTCCTTATGTAGATAATTACAGGCATAACATTCTGTTCCTTAGACTCTGAGTACTGTTTGTTTGTTTGTTTCCAGCCAGAAGCTAACCCAAAGACTTCACATTTTCAGAGTTCTTTGTACAGTGCCATATGCAGAAGCCTAGGGAATCTGTCTTGTGCCCCTGAGAAGAGTCTTTGTACTAGTAGCAGTACTATGTAAGACAGCACAGACCCTCAGATATTGAGCACAGTATACATGTGCAAGGGATGTCCCCAGGCTGAAATGGACTAGAGCTTTTTATATAATCTTTTGGTAAACATTAACCTACTTCCAGTCTTGCGGAGTTGGACCATTTCAAGTGTGCTCAGGCAAGTTTTAAGCAGGCTTTTCCTCCCTTTGCTTGCAGCTTTAAAAGTACCAGCACTACTTGGGCTTACTCAAAGGCAACCTCTTTAAATTCAGTAAAACAGCTCAGCTGCTGAATTTGCAGTTAATCCGAGCCAATATCTAAACTCCAGAGTTTTTAAGTTCCTGAGCATTTTGATTTTTAAGGGCTGATTCTGGGGAAAAAAAGCAGTGGCCTGTGTTATATTCTATATAGCTAACTTATTTAGCTGGTTGGTGATGATTCAATCCATTAATAAACTACCCTTACCTGAACTATTATCAGAACAAATAAAATGCAAATAAAAAATTTATAGCAACAATGGGAGGGAAGGAGAGGGCTCTTAAATGCTGTCAGGCTTGGGAATAGGAAGGAAAGGATAAGGATGTTGAAAGGGTCCTAAACAGAATCTTGCTGCAGAAACAATAATGCAACAAATCTCATCATAGAGACACAAAAGCAAAATACATTTACCTGAACCTTACTTGTCCATGCAGCAACAGGTAACAGTGGAATTCTTTTGGTTTTTTATTTGTTGGTTGGTTTATTTCTAAATATTAAATGTCCAGTCTTTCCTCCTTTGCATAGAAACTACCCTTAGAAAATACTTAAATGAGGAAAAATGTAACTTTGTAAAACCCTGAACATAACACATCTTAACTTCAGAGGAGCTAGAAGAAGATTCCAGTTTTAGAAACAAAACAGATCATATGCTATAAGGAAGGATGGGGACTTTGGATGCACTTTAATGTATTACCTCCACATTTCCCCTTTCATGCTTTGAAAATGATTTCTACGTTAGTGTAACTTGTTTTCCCGTGTACGTGAGCATAAATCTTTTTTAACACTCTCATCTGAGTAACTTTCAAACTGCAATGTGAAGGGTAAAATAAAATGCTTAGCAGAGAATTAACTTGTAAATGGTCACTTTTTAAATTCAAAGTATAAATATGTAAACCTATTATTTATATTGGTTTGAGTTCTCTCACAATATGGGATGTCCCCAAAACACAGCTACTCCTACCTTAATTCCACCTTTAGTCTTCTTAATGTTTTTCTTTTTTGATAACTCTACTTCAGAAATGGTCTTTGGAGGGCAGGAAATTTCTGTGGACCTCCTGTTGGTAGCTAAAGGAGTCAAAAAGAAAGTAACATTAGAAAATGTGTGCTGAAAGGTGAAATCCCACTTCCTAATAAAAGCAATGAGCAAAGATCCTGTCACATCAGTGGTAACTGAGACCTGGCTTAGAGAACTGAATTCTGGCTGGAGTGGTGAAGGACCAGCTGGCACAAGGGATGGGCTACCTTGTTTGGTGCTCCACTGTGTCTCAAATTGGCACCTACAGCTCCATGCTGTAATCACTGCTTTGGTTTGGCTTCCTCCCTGGCAACCATCTTTAGGGTAGCACAGGTAAATGTTAGCCAGCTGTATCAACAGTTGAGTAATTTTCACTTTCATTGGTTTCCAGTTCAGGGGTTGTTAATTGTGTGCATTCCCAAAGAAAGGAAATTTTGGTTCTGGTAATGGCTTGCTAACGCTGGATTATAAAGGATTGTTCCCTGTAAGGTTTTACCACATGAACCAGTCTCAAAAGAGTAATCATACAGGTGTTCAACAAGTCACTGTGACTGTGTATATAATGACAGTGCATCCCAGGAAATTATTTCAGCATATGCTCTGTCCTGTCAGGTTTGTTGGGCCTTGCAGGCTCTGTAAACCACAGTTGACAGTGAGCTGACTAATGTTACTAGAAAATCATCCTTAACAATATAACCACTTATCCTGAGACAGCTGTCAAAAGGAAAAGTTTAGAATTAACTACGAGAAGGGGAATCACATTTAGCTTGAGTAGCAAATAATCTCTGTTACAGTTTGTATCTTTGTTTTAAATTGATAATGAGTTCACAGTACATGCTATATAAGTACAAGGCAAACAGTGCTCTCCTTTTTTCTTAGTTGCTGAATTGATACAGGCAACCATGCATGTCATGGTAAAAAAAAAAAATATGAATACCAGCTGAAAGAATCTGGGTCAGGCAACAAAGAACAAAATTGTTGTGATTCTGAGATTAAGTCCTTTTCAGTTTTATTCTGGGAAAACTTTCTAATTGAACAAGAACTTTTCCAAAAATAAAAGCTAGTGTTTTCAAATGCATCTGGTAACATTCTGTTTAAGATGATTTCACTAGGTTTAATGTTTTGAGGTTGAGAGTCTTGGTGGTCACTCATAACTCTTTTCTGGGAGAAGCTGAGGGATGCAATAAAAAAGATGCAGACATCTTTGACTGAGGAGGACATAGTATCAGAAGATTCATGTAGGAGAGGACTGAACACTTCTTTTAAGAGAAAGACATTAACAAATTTTCAAATGCCCTTGTCATTAGATTTTTCGTTTAATGTAGTCAAAAAGAGGCACATAGAAACACCCCAAATTATATGCAGTTAAAAAGACAACATCTCAGTTTCATAGGCAATGATAACAGAAGCTGATGTTTCTTCTACCCTGTGTCTCTTCAACTGTCTTATCATGCTGCTGGGAAGAGAATTAATTAAAGCAGCTTCTCTCCATCTCTTTCCTAAATCTTCCTGATTTCATCCCATGCTGAATGACATGAGGACTTGGCAACGTCCATTTCATGCCTATTACTTCCTCACAATGACTCCATATTAGAAAGCTTCTTCAACGGAACAGCAAAGTCTGGCAGCTACCAGCAGCTATAATCGACCGTTAGAAGATTCTTATGGTTCCCAGGACTGAGCTGAAATGTAAATGTCAACTGTATTTGGTTCTTCCATCACTCTTTCAGAATATACAACAGGGGATTTGTTTTGATTTTGAGCACTACTTTCAACAGATGCCTTTTTCCCATCCCCAAGAAAGCTTTCCATGAAGTAGTAATTGTTCTCTCAAAGGTATTGTTATTTCACCCCAAAAGTGGTGTACAGACATTCTGAAATGAAAGGGGAAAGAAAAGGCAAGATACAGCAAATACAAGTTATTTGTCTTTATTGTCAAAGTTCTTCATACCTTTCTAGTCTGCAAGGAGGATGATTTCTACCATTGGTAAAACCAGAATACGAACCTTCATCAACTATTTGATAAATTTTCAAACAGGCACTCATGTTTTCCCCATGAATCCTGCCATCTTGACAAGCAAGACGCAGGCTGTGATCATACCTATCACGCTGAACCATATTCTCTCCTGGGGCTTCTCCCAACTGTATCCTATTTCTACCTTGAAAAATCAGCATTAAAAAAAAAATAAATCTAAGACGTGATCACAAAAATCCTGGTTCAATTCAAGAAAACCAAGACATTGTTTCATACTCTTCCCCACATACTTACCAGACACTCCTGAATACCCTACATATGCTGCCAATATCCAGTTTCCCTATCTGAATCTGAATTCAGTCCATTGGATTGCTCTATAAAGCTAATTCCCAAGTCATATATGCTAGATGTGTTATTAAAAGGAATGGAAGCAAAGGAAATAACTTTAGGAAACATGAAAACTTTTGCTTAGAACAGCATAGTCAGCAATACCAAGTTGTTTGACCTATTCATTAACTGGAAAACTTTCTAGCTTGAAGGGATGGTTGATAACGGTATGAAAATCCTGGCTGAAAGCAGTTGGCAGAAAATGTGAAAATCAGTTATGACTTTGGTACTGGATCACAACTTACAAACTCAGACAGCTCCAGGTGATCCAGGAAGGAGAGCACTGGACAGTTTAAGTGAAAAATGACACATTCGCAAAAAGCTCAAGTGCAGATGCTCCTTGATCCAACAGCAAATTACTCAGGTCAGTTTACTAGCTTAGTCTTGGCTTCATCCATATGGTGTATTTCAGAAAGGAGAAGGCAGATACAAGATAAGAAAGCAGTCAAATCCAACTGTTTGTATTTCAGGGGTGAAATTTGATTCAGATTGACACAGCAAACTTTCCCCTTCCAATTTGACCCAGAAATGAATTGAAAACAGGAAGCAAACTCTTTTTGGTTACGCTCCAGAGTATTTCTGAGTTATTGACTGGCCCATATTCAGCGACTGCTGCATGTCACTACATTTAAGTAGTTTCTGGAGCAATTTAGAAAGAAACAGCCCAAATACCCCCAGATTATTATTGCAATAATAACTGTGGAACTGGAAATATTTTATAAGGGAAACTCCCCTATAAAATTCAGTACAGTTGGCTGTTTCAAGGTCATTACTGTACTGGTGAGGAAGCTGAAAGTTACATTATTCAACTGCCTACTGAAATAACAAAGGCACAGGAACAAAGGAAGGCTGTAACTATCTATAAACAATCTAAGGTCTGCATGGTTTCAAGGTTGTTTTCATCCCCTTGTTTCACAGTACTCCCCTGGGTAATGAATAAAGAAGATTTCATTTTTAACTCATTAATATTTTAAATTGCTTGATGCTGCTTTTAAAGCAAATATTGTTATGGGGCACTGTATGCAGAGGTAAACTTTTTGTTGCAAGGATATTTACAGTAAAAGAGGGTTTGGGTCTATCACTTGCATTCACCTGGAGCACCACCGTGCTTTTCCTATGGGACCTTAGTACTGCTTACTAGTTTTTACTGAACAAGTTGCATGATAAATATGGAATTACTGTTTTATTACCTAGTCTACAGCAAATGGTAATGTGGGCTGTACTGTCCCTAAAGCTGCTAGGAAGGGACATAGACTCTTATGCTCAATGTTGCTTTGCAGTCTCTCCACCACTCCAGGACTGAAATAAATTCAGTGAGGACAACTTGCTGTGCTGCTTGTGAGGAAAGGCTGGGGTTTCACCCATTTCCCCACCCTGCTCCTGCGTGGCAGGTTACAGGCACCATCTCTCAGGCGTTTGTCTGTCACAAGTTGGGGCTACATCACACAATGAGGCACAAACAAAACTGTGCAGCTCCCAGGTGCTCAGAGACAGCTGAATTAGTCCATCTGGGTAACTGGCCTCAAGTTTGGTCATGCTAGAGTAAATGTAACTCATTACCTAGCAAGAGACACAGACTCTGTAGTCAAGGGTTATGACACATGCCTAGCACTTGTAAGACATTGAAGACCCCCTCAAATAAGCACCATGCTTTACATTCAGGTCTTGTGTGAATTTCTCAACCACATGCTTCTCCATCTGTTTTCTGTGGGAAAGTGTGCGCGCTCACTAATCACCTACAGCAGAATCAAAGTCCTTTGGCAAGAACAGGCATGGAAACAACCAGTCTGCTAAACTTTATTGGGGCTTGCAACTCATGCTGTCCCACAGGAACATGACTTTGAAGATAATTAATGACTTAATAGTTGTTTTGAATGCTGGTGATGACAAAACAGCATGCTTAGGCAGCTAAAGAAACACCAGAGCATCTAAGGTTTATCATTTAATGGCTTAATACAGAAAGTCTTTTCCATTTTTAGGCAATATAATCTATACTTCTTTGCTCTAGCAAAATTGCTGTCAAGCCCCCTGAAAATCTGTCCATATAAGAGGCATGGAGCGAGGCCTCTGCATGTGGAATATTATTCTACAAGGAGACACACCACTTGGTTTCCTCAGACTTGCCCAAGTGTGTTAGCAGCCCTACAGCTGCAAAATTGAAAGCATCTTTTCCTTTTCTCTACTTTGTTTATAGAAATATCTTGAACTATAGAAACTGGTGGTTTCCCAAAACCATTAATGAAAATCACATGCACCATCTTTTCTGAGTCAGCTAATCTCTCTGCAGCCTCACTTTTCCTGCACACATCCCCAGACTCTTGCAAGACATTCTTCTTTTATCCTCTATCCAGATGTTATTGGTTAGTGAGTGTTATGCATCAGTGACTGTGAGGAACGCTGGAATGGATCCAATGAACAGTCATACACATTTAACTGAGATGGAACCAGTTTAATTTTTATTATGTAAAGAACTGAAAAGGCTCCAGCTGTGTTCCCTGATGTGAATTTCATGTTCCAAATTGGCCTTCTAAGATGCTTGTAGGGTGAGTTGTGGATTTTGTATGTGTGATGTGCTGTTAAACATGTTATTAGCTTAATAAGCTCACAGAAATTTTGACATCTCTGCTCCTGTATTTCACACTTATGTTGCACACAAAGAAATCCTAGGTGAATATTTTATAGCATTTAGAAGACAGGAGATGCCAGAAGCAAAGCTACATGTGCAACCTTAGTTTTGCCCCTTTGCTGCCAGGGCATCTTGGTCCATGCCCCTCTAAGAATCCTTGCCTCATTCAGTGCATGGAATCAAACCCACTTAATTCATGAGCAGCTATTCACTATTTTGATTTATCTGTGTTTCTCACTGGGGGTCCAGAGCCTTACTATCCATATGCTGTTTCAATCGCTGCTCTGAAAATAATTGTTTTCTAATAGTCATTTTAATAGTCGTTTTTACAGTTCAAGTGCTTCATAAATATTTACTGAGCTGTTTTCACAACACTTCTCAGAGGTAACAGGCTGTTATCAACCACACTGAGATCTCCGAGTTCCATAGATAAAGATCAAAAGAGAATACACTACTTTGGGAGACCAACTTGACATTTTTAGAACTGAATTTTCAAGTTACTGAGTATTACATGCCACATCACATGTTCAAGAGCACATGCCCGGCCCAGTAATTCTGATTTCAGTCTTTCACTGCTCTTTCAATGTAGACTTCTTTATGTAGTAGCACAAGTTATTAAAAACAAAACTCCCAAAACTGCACTAAGTTGAATCATGTTAGCACCCACATGGGTTTTTAACAGGGTTGAAAACTTTACACCTACAGCACCAGCTTCTCTTTCCCATGTCAGCACGAGTAAAAGCACCAGTAAGTAGTCACCATTTCAGGGGTGACTCCAGAAGAGTTCAAACCCACTGGAACCGGGTCTGGTACAGTTCTCCCTTTCCTCCAAATCCCGGGCCACACACCTCTGTCTCCTTTCTTGTCAGCACTGCTGTTCATGGAACTGGATGATGAGGAGCTGAACTAGCCAAAACCAC
>NW_009623247.1:13851-18622 GCF_000690535.1 Cariama cristata
CCCCGCCCCCCCATATGACAGTTTTCAGTTCCATCCTTTGTTTCCCCTAGTTATGTGACCATAAGTACTGAGCGAAAGCAGAGTCACAAACACACTGCTCTGCTGGGTGGAGGAGAGGAGAAAGGGAGAGTGTGACAGCCCTGCATTAAGAAAGGCTTAAGCTGCTGCAAGATCATACTGTAAGGAAACAAGCAGTACAGGAGATAAGAAACATATTTTGTCTCTGGGTTCCAAAGATTTTTGCTGACAACAAAGGAAATGAGACTATAGGAGCCAAACTGTAGCAAGTTCATACATAAGGAACATGCATGAACTGAGATTTTTTTTTTTTTCCCAAGTGCTTATATTTTTGCCAAATGTGGACATTTTAGGAAGAGACAAAACTATTTTGTACTGCCATGTTCCAGCTCTCACCACAAAGGTAACTAAAGCAAGACAATTTTCCTAGCCTTGTTCACTGAGATGGCCAAATAATTTTTGACTGAAGTTTTCCAAGAAAGTGTCACGCTGAAGAAGATAGCCTTTGGGAAAGTTTCATTTCAAAGAGTTAGAATTTGGGAGAATTACAAGCAAATTAAAATACAGAAATGCTAACTATAATCATCCCTAATGGCTTCTGTTATCCTTTACAGTTCTGTGGCTTATCCCACTGTGCCTAAGAGCACAGTAACTGTGCTAATCCCCCTATGTGCAATACTAGCCTGCATGGTTTGAATTTGTGGACCTATCCCAATTCACTCCAGCTAAGGAGTTTTGTACAGAAATGCAGATCACAAATATGTAGTGAAATCATCAAAACGATGCCCTCAGAAGTGAACGAGAGCAGAGGAATTTCGCCATCAAGTGCCACTTCTTTCCTCCCAACATATGCAGGGACAAGTTAGTCATTAGCAGTATTCAAGCAGTTTCCATTGGGAGTAAACAGAGTTCTCCTCGAAATAAGGTGTCCTATATACTATGTAAATATCTCCAAGGCATTTAAGGGTCAGGAGAGGGTTTTCTGCCTTTTCTGGACTGATCTGTGAATAATATTTAAGCAGATTCCCACAGCTAAAATTTCCACCAAGTCCAGCTGGCATAGGCTTTTAAGCATCATGATAATTCCAGTACTAGTTTTTCAGTGTTGAACAGGTCTGTCCCTGCAAAATTTACAAGTTCATTTGTGAAACCAAAAGCTTCAAAAAAAATGGGATGAATTTAAAATTTTGCTTCAGAATGTCCAGACCCACAGAAAAGCACTGGGTGAGGAAGAGTTTACAGCACAGCTCTGAGCTGCCTTTCTGGATCTTCACTAAGCTAAGACTTTGCCAAGAGTCACCAGAGACCTTAAGGACATAGACATAAGAAACTGTCGCAGTCGTTGCCCTGATAGAAATCTGCCCTTTCTCTCATACATGACATCAGCACTGCCTGTATGCACCTATGTACATGTCCATGTAAAATGAAGAGTCTCACAGTTACACTGATGGAGTATTTCATGCCTGAGCCTTCACCTCTGTTAGGATTTTTCCATTAGCACCCTGAATTGGATTGAATTTTCCCTACCTTTCCTTGTTAGGGAAATGGATAGTCAGCAAGTAAAACCAAACCAAACCAAAATCTATTCTGGAAAGAACATAACTTTTTTTCCTTTCACAGACAAGCGTTGTAATGCTGCCATGGTATTGTTACATCTGCTGCTGGGGGACAAAAGTCTTTCTTTCTGATCTTCTATTTCTGTTCACCACATTTTATTGCCTTTGTGTTTATACAACCTAGGAACATGGTATTTTCTTGTTGCCACATTCTATTTTGCAACCTTTTCGAAATATTCAGGTATGTCCGGGTAACATATAACAATGCGTTAAAATATCTGTTTCAAGAAGGTGCTCTTTGCCTCTCTCATTTTTCCATGATGGTGCTCAATAAATTCTTCCCATAAATAAATGCTGATACTGCTTTGATCTAGTGAATGTGAAGAAAGGGCACAAAGGAAAGTCCAAAAGAGGGTAGCTTCAAGAAGAGCAGAGTTTCACAGCCTCATTTTCAAGGCTTGGAATAGGACTCAGTGTCCCTGTTTCTATTCTCAGCCACATTTCAGACTCAGACTGTGAAACCCCTTGGTGAATCACTCAGTTTATCTGTGCTTCAGTTTTCTTTCTGAAAAAAAGAGGTTAAAATACTTACTGTACTTGCCAAGTGCTTTGGCATTCTGAGGGAAAGGGCACTCAGGAAATTCCAAGTATTACTCTTTGTAGTGGACAATTGGATAATACCCATTACACAGTGTATGTAAATATACATGTACTGTTCACTGCAGTTAAAGTAATTGATTTTGAGCCCCAGGATAAACTGTAGATAGTCAGGGACTTCTGTTTCTTTGTACAGAGATACTCTAGAGCAATTATCTTCAGGCACAAAGAATCTGAATGAGATGCTACAGTCTGCTTATCACTGTCTGAACAGGACTGGGTCGCACTTTGCATCTCCTCAGAGAACAACTGGAGTAAGATTTTTAAATAAACTTTGCCTACCTGTTAGTTTGCAACAGGACATCAGAGGCTAATCCTTGTCATACAATTATCCTGTATTGTGTTCTGTAACACTGAATTGCAATGCAAGGGGCAGAGCAAGGGAGCATGATTTTGTGAAAGGGTTGATAGTATTGGATTGGTTGTATGAACAAGAATCAAAACTTACAGTATTGTCATTTATATACTAGTGGCTATTCTTTAAGGTTCTATCTATCCCAAAAGTTTAATTAAAAAAAATCTGCAAGTGCTCTAAAATGACAAGAATGAAGTTCAAGAAACACAAACAGAAACTGCGTGCAAAAACAGAAATGCAAGACTAGCTTTTAGCCTGAAGATGCAGTTTCACAATGGGTAAGAGCCATTCTAAAACTGTGCTGCCACTAACAGGGTGGTAGTACACCTGACTGTACTCTGACCTACTGACCTCATAACCCCATTTTTCTGCAACTTCCTCTGCTTCAACACTAGTGGCCATGCAATAAACAATTTGATCAATTTTGAAGTTAGTTCTGCTTTGAGCAGGTGCTTGGGCTATGTGATCTCTAGAGCTCCCTGCATGTTTGTAACTCATGCAACAGAAAACTAGGTATTACATTTTTGCAGTCAGTTCATTGAGTTTTCAAGGTCAGTCACAACTGATACAGCTAACTGACTGCCAACAGCAGTGCAAGAGGGGAATACATTGCTGGAGAATGTGTGGGTAGCAGAGCAGGAGCTCTTCAAAGGCACTGTGGTCTCAGCTCGGCTTAAGCCAATAGTGAAGATGAAACTTGAGGTAGCAACTGTATGTTAAGAATATAGATAGCATGGTTTGGGGGAAAAAAGTACAAATGTCAAACTGGCATGGTAGCTAGAAGAAGAAGATCTTCCTTGCTGAGAAAGGATGAATGTTGGGAAGCAGAAGAAAACAACAGGGACATTTGTGTGACCTTGTGATAGTAGGCCTAGAAAGCAAAATGGTTACGCTACTGGCCATCCATATCTCCCTGTTGGGAAAGCAAAGTTTATTACATCTTCTTCATGCAAATTAGTTTTTTTCAAGTCTTTTTGCTAAAAGTTTCCCTTTTAAAAAAGTTCTATTTTTTAATTTCTTATAAGCATCTCTGCTGAAAAGGGGCAACCCCTTCCTGGCACCAAGTACAGGGTAGCTGGTCTCCAAGATACACTGTTTCAAATTAGCTTCATCCATGCTCTTTTTGCAGAAAATACCTATCTTGGTTAAAGGCACATGCTAACCTCAAACCAGGAACTTTCAGTGAATTCCGAACAGAAGCAATGTTCAACTTTTATAGTTGAACTTTTATAGTCACTAGAAAGTGACTAAACAGTTATGTAGAGGGAAAAAGTAAAAATTGCACAAACTAGTCAGTGTTGCTAATGAAATCTTAATCTTTGCAAGTATCTGATTGAAACTTGAGGGATTGTGACCCTTTAAAGCTAAATATTCACATTACAGTATATTCAATGTAAAAGAGTTCTCATGCTTACTTTGTATACTTGCAGTGACTAGCCTGGTTTGGGTGTTCAAGAATTAGCAATATAAGACATACTGAGAAACAGTATAGAAATGTACTCTGTAGATTAGATCTAGGAAGAGAAATCTGAATTTTTTTTAATCACTCTTTGTATGTTTGTAGTGACAGATATTTCACATTCATTTTTAATAGTTAGGCCTACGGGGCTGACACTGAACAAAAAAATGCAAGTCTTCATTCTGACAACAAAAATTAAACATAAGCATGCAGACAAAACATTGGTGTGTATCTGAAAGCAGCTGTTCATGGCCTACCTACTCCTGCTGGTCTAGTAGTCTTTGGTGATGCTCGCTTTGGGGAAGATTCAGGATGTGGGGCAACAGGTTGTACTGGCCGGGTCTGTTTGGCTGCCAGCTTCTTCAGGCTTACTTGCCTCTTGTCAAACATTTCTTGTACATCTTCTAGTTTTTGTAGAATTCTTTGGGCATTGGCCTGGGCAAAGAAAGGGCAAACAACAGATGATTGTCAGTGCTGGACTGAGAAAGTTAAGAAAGGACTTCTATTACCCAGACTCAGACTAGAGCTGAAGATCATACTGTGCTGCAGTTTAATGCAACCCAGCCCACTCACTCCACAGACATCTCAGTTTCACTGAGTAAGTCATGGTGATTCATGCAGTGTTTCTAGCACTACTCTGAAGAAAATCACATATGTGTTCCATGACTACTCATCTGAGTAAAACTCAGATTGCCCCAAGTGCTGACCTCTGTGCCCTTTTGGTGT
>NW_009623247.1:18653-19298 GCF_000690535.1 Cariama cristata
GTTTGAGCAGACCCAAATATATAGCCCAGTACACTCTCATGTACAAGGCAATTGGTAATTTTTAAATTCTAAGTGAGTGCATGTCCATCTGAAGGGTTTTACCTTTATTTCGGGGGTGAGGATCATGTCAAACTGATTGTAGAACTCCTTCGGGTTAGAGAGCTGGTGTTCCTTAGCTGTTACCAGGAACTTCTCAATTTCAACGAGTGCAGTTTCAGCTCCCTCTTGTGACTGGCACTTGTCCACAGCTTGGGAAGCTAAGAGGTAGATTCCAGCTTCACACCATTGGCTTGCCTTGAAAGAAAAATGGGGCAAGAAGGATTCCATCACTGACAGGCCGTGTTGTGAAGTGTTGCTTCTACTCCATGAAACACGGATTTTCCCTAACATGTCACTAAAGGGAATGAATGTTACTTCGTAACACCCAACGGTTCCTGGTCATAAGTCACCCCACCTAAATAGGTAGAACAGTACCAAGTTCAATTCAGCTCTCATGGGCAAGATGGTCCAGTAATATGTAAAATAATAATCTTCTGAGCAAAGAGGAGAAACGTTACTGTGGTTGCTGCAAATTGAATCTGTCAGCTGTACTACCTCATTTCGGTAGTACTACCTCATCCAAAAACCGAAACAAATCTTTGAACC
>NW_009623248.1:0-668 GCF_000690535.1 Cariama cristata
AGTTTGTACTGGTGCGGAGTGGGGGCATGCTGGTCCGTGCTGGGGTCCGTACTGGTCTTTACTGGCCCATACTGGTCTTTACTGGTCCATACTGGGGCATGTTGGGCACAGGCGTGGGAGTTTATGAACCGTTGGGGCATGCACTGGTTTGTACTGGTCCATACTGGTTTATATTGGGCTGAGCATATGAAGCGTGGCTGCGGGCTGGGGCAGGGGGCCAATGCTTCGTGTTATCTTGTACTGGTCTATATTGGTTTATACTGGTTTGTACTGGTTTATAGTGTTCCATAGCAGTTTATATTAGTGTGAACTGGTTTATACTGGTCCAAACTGGGTTATACTGGTTGATAGTGGGCAGAGTATGTGAACTGGGAGTACAGGCTGGAGCGTGTGCCGGGGTGTACGATCCCTTATCCTAATTTATACTGGGACATACTGGTTTGTATTGGTTTGTACTGGTCGTTACTGGTGTATACTGGTCCGTAGAGTCTTATACTGGTTTATACTGGTCCTCACTGGTATATACTGGTTGCTACGAGGCAGAGCGTGGCAAACGGGGGCACACACTGGGGTGCGTGAAGGGGGGGTGTGCTGCCGTATGGCATGCTGTGTGGGTCTGTACTGGTTTGTACTGGTCTATACTGGTCTATACTGGTTTATACTGGTTT
>NW_009623249.1:0-2412 GCF_000690535.1 Cariama cristata
GTTTTATTAAAGTAGTTTTCATTTCCCAACCTGTAAATGTCTTTCTCTTTGCTCCTCTCCTTCCGTTTCTGCAGAAGGAAAGGGCTTAATAGCGAGCATCTGCCATCTGCTTGCCCAGCCTTAAAGGGTGACAGTGAATTAAGTCTGTCTTACCTCTCATTAGTGCAATATCAGTTGTACTTTTCAGTTATTTTTAGTTTTGAATTATATTGAGAAGCCATCTGCTGAAAAAAGTTATCCAAGAGGCTCTTCAGCGTTCAACTATAGCAGACAAAGAGATTTCAGTAAATCATGTTTCCCTTGCACCTCCTGAGCGTTTATGCTTTTAATATTTTTAGAACTATGTATTGCTGCTCTTGATATCTTCTGGAGTGATTCTAATGGAATTAATTTAATGTTTCAGGGGGCCCTGGTAAGTGTGTTTTGTCCTGCAGTTATAGAAGATGTGAAAGTAATACAATGCTGATGTGGTGTGTCTTAGATGCCTGACATAAAATGCCTTTACAATTAATAGGTAAGCAAGGGAGACAGCAAAAACGCCAAAAAGAAGAACAATAAGAAGACAAGTAAGAACAAGAGCAGCTTGAGTCGTGGCAATAAGAAAAAGCCTGGCATGCCTAACGTGTCCAATGACCTCTCCCAAAAGCTGTATGCCACTATGGAGAAGCACAAGGAGGTAAGAGTTGATAGAGTGAGAAATACGTATTTTACTTTAGAGAGGTGTACAAAACTTCTGATACTTCAGAGTCGTGCCCTGTAAATTATACAGATTTGGCTGGAGAATTGAGTGACACGCCAGTCAAGTACCAGTAAGTTTGGGCACTCTTTGCTGCGAGGGCAGCGGGGATAAATACAACTGTGCTCATACAGAACTTTCTAACAGTGTAGACTGCCACAATAGTTTTACTGTTACTGTCCAGTTCAGTGCTCCTTACCTAATGCTTCTGAGGAAGGTGAACCGGCAGGGCACCCAGAGGTTTGAAATCTCCCAGTCCTTACAAGCACAGCATCCTGGCAGCACATCATTCAAGTGTTAGTTGGTCCTGGAATTGTACGCTCTGTGTAGTGAAGTTTGGCGACCAAAACATCTTGGTAAGTGCTGGCATATTAAGTCTTTGTACTTTTCAGGTCTTCTTTGTCATCCGTCTGATTGCTGGCCCTGCAGCCAACTCCCTGCCCCCCATCGTTGAGCCTGACCCACTCATTCCGTGTGACCTGATGGATGGGCGCGACGCTTTCCTAACCCTTGCTAGAGACAAGCACCTGGAGTTCTCCTCCCTAAGAAGGGCTCAGTGGTCAACCATGTGCATGCTGGTGGAACTGCATACCCAGAGCCAAGACCGCTTTGTTTACACCTGCAACGAGTGCAAGCATCATGTGGAGACCAGATGGCACTGCACTGTTTGTGAGGTATGCTCGGGGAAGTTTTCCCTACTTGTGTCCCTGTATCTTTGCGCCCAGAGAGCTCTTTACCCAAACTAATTTCTCAATACTAACTGATAGAAAAAGATCCATGCAGCGCATCATCTGGCAATTCAGAAAGAGAGCAAACGTTTTCTGTAACAAGTGATTCTACTAATCTGCTACTTGGTGTGATTTTTTTTTTTTTTGTCTTCTGCTTTCAAGCTCTGGAGAACTGAAGTAGAATTGTATTTCCTGTAGGTCATTTAAGGTGCTGCTGCTTAAGCAGTTGGGAACTGCAGCAATTGCTTGAGCTGTAAGGGTAGGATCAGCGGATTTTTCTGAGGAGCAATGCATCCTTTCTTCTTCCAGTCAGAAGTGTTGTGCTGCAGTATTTCTGTAAATAGAGCTCTCCATTGGTTTACTGGCATAGAGGTTTTGCTATGCTAGGAGTCAGATTCCCGTACTTGGGTGACTCTCCTGCCACTCTATCTTCTTTTGAAGCAGCAGCAGATGGGCAGCTATTTGTTCCTTGTCTTTTTCTGCTCCTTTCCTATCAGGAAAGAAAGGGATTTTTCTGGCCCAGCTAGATAAGGTGTAACTTACTAGCTCAGAGCAAACCTGGGTTTTGAGTTATATATATATATGTGTAGATTGCGGACATCCTTACACCCACACACTTTCCGTGGCTATAATTTGGATTTATTCCTTCTCTAGTACCTCAACATGGCATGAAAGACCGAATTTTTCTCTAGAGCAACAATTTGCCTGGAATGGACCGGGAGTAACTTGTTGAGGTGGCATGGCATCATTTCTTTATTGTATGGGGTTTCACGAACACTGCTAACTTTTCCTTTGTTGTCTTTCCAGGATTATGACCTGTGCATCACCTGCTATAACACTAAAAACCATGACCACAAGATGGAAAAATTAGGCCTTGGTCTAGATGATGAGAGCAACAACCAGCAGACTGCAACCACCCAGAGCCCCGGCGATTCCCGCCGCCTGAGC
>NW_009623249.1:2424-3203 GCF_000690535.1 Cariama cristata
TCTGGTCCACGCCTGCCAGTGTCGTAATGCCAACTGCTCGCTGCCGTCCTGTCAGAAGATGAAACGGGTTGTCCAACACACCAAAGGCTGCAAACGCAAAACCAACGGAGGGTGCCCCATCTGCAAGCAACTCATTGCTCTCTGCTGCTACCATGCAAAGCACTGCCAGGAGAACAAGTGCCCGGTGCCCTTCTGCCTCAACATTAAACACAAGCTCCGTCAACAACAACTTCAGCACCGCCTGCAACAGGCACAGATGCTCCGAAGGAGGATGGCGAGCATGCAGCGGACCGGTGTGGTAGGCCAGCAGCAGGGATTACCCTCGCCCACGCCAGCCACCCCGACGACTCCAACAGGCCAGCAGCCCCCGACACCGCAAACACCACAACCCCAGCCCCCGCCCCAGCCGGCCTCGCAGACTCCACCCAACAGTATGCCGCCCTACACCATGCCAAGAACTCAGCCCCCCAGCGCCGTGTCCCAGGGCAAGGCAGGTGGCCAGGTGACTCCGCCAACTCCACCCCAGCCACCTCAACCACCAGTTCAGGGTCCTCCTCCAGCAGCGGTGGAAATGGCCATGCAGATCCAGCGGGCGGCGGAGACCCAGCGTCAGATGGCACAGGTTCAGATCTTCCAAAGGCCGATTCAGCACCAGATGCCCCAGATGCCACCGATGGGAATGAACCCACCACAGATAGGCAGAGGTCCTGGCGGTCACATAGATCAAGGAATGGGGCCGGCGGGAATCCAGCAGCAGGCACCCTGGGGGCAGGGCGGGC
>NW_009623249.1:3283-3509 GCF_000690535.1 Cariama cristata
CAAGGGGTGGGTCAGGTCCCTGGCGCAGCTCAGCCCAAACAACCACCTCTGCCCCAGGCGGCCTTACAAAACCTACTGCGGACTCTCAGGTCTCCCAGCTCACCCATGCAGCAGCAGCAGGTGCTTAACATCCTTCACTCCAATCCTCAGCTGCTGGCTGCTTTCATCAAGCAGCGGGCGGCCAAGTACGCGGGGTCCCAGAACCCCCAGGGGATGGCGGGGCAAC
>NW_009623250.1:0-277 GCF_000690535.1 Cariama cristata
CATTAAGGTGTTTGTCCCGCAAAACTCCAAACGCTCGGATTTCCTCTCAGATCAAATACAGAGCTACGGATACACGAAACGGATTGTTTAACGTGGCGTGATTTTATTTACTGGATCTTTCTTCCCAAGTACAGTAAAAGTTGCTATGAAAAATAGTTAAGGTTATAAATAAGACACTGAAAGCAAATTACCATCCTATGAGTTAACAGCATACCAAATTAAAGACCCCAGTCTAGATCTTTTGAAGATCTACAGCTGCAACCCCAAAATTGTGGCA
>NW_009623250.1:313-627 GCF_000690535.1 Cariama cristata
CGGCTTCCCCAGCTCCGTCTGCGTGGTTCAGGCAGCGAGGGGGATTATCAGAAACAGGCTTCTGCCAGAAGTGATCAGCACAGAGCCGTCTATACATGTGTAATTTTATTTTCTCCTACAAGGTGCCCTCTCTTGGCTTTGGCAGAACCAACAGCCCTTCTTCACGAGACAGATGTGCGCTGGCACGGCGCTCGCAGATCCGTTAACCGGGCGAGCCGGTGCTCCCCGGGAATAGCGGGGGATATTTATTCCTTCTCAGCGCTGAGGCAGACTATTATCCTGCGGTCCCTAACACTTCACCGAATACAAATTCT
>NW_009623250.1:647-1171 GCF_000690535.1 Cariama cristata
ACCGAATACAAATTCTCCCCAGTCACAGAGATGCTGAGCAGTGGCCGCCTCCATTGCCTTTCTGACCAGAAGCGACCCTCCCTCTAATACATGGGCCACTGGTGTGAGAAAGGGACGGCGGGGGGGAAGAGAAAAAAAAATTTCCCAGCCAATCTCCCCAACAGATGGTGGCTATCGGCCACTGGGACCGGGGGCTGAACTGGGACCAGTCACCTTGCATCCAAACTCTGCCTGAAGCAGATTAGCACAAAAGCATTGTATTCTAATGAACCGCTGAAAACAACATGTGTTTAACTTCCGAAAAGGTGAACAATTTCTAAAATACTGATTTAGGAAGTCAAACAACAACAACAACAAAAGCCCATCCACACCATTTGGTGGTGGTGGTGTTTTTCTGATAAAAATAGCAACCGGCAAGTTTCATCCTGGAGATGGTTTTTATTTATGAGTTAGAACTCCCCGAGGTGGGAAAGAAGTAAGTGCCAGCGTAGCTGGTGACTGGACTCCCCCGGGAGCATCCCCCC
>NW_009623250.1:1224-1571 GCF_000690535.1 Cariama cristata
CGGGGGGGCCGGGGACCGCGCCTGGGGTCCTGACCATCCCTGTCAACCAACGGTCGTGTTTCATTCTGCGACTGCTGGGCAGTGGGATTGCCACCCCGAAGCACTCACGTTACCTTATTTAAGTTCTCAGCGCTACCTCCTCTCTTTTTCAGGTGTTGATAGGAAAACCAGTTTTGTATCCCGGCAGTTGTCCCCATTCCCAAACCACACACAAGGACGTGCTGCGAACGCACCGGTGGGGAAGATGGCTGACCTCTACTTATCCTGCCCTTTGCCCGCCAAACGTCCCGTAGGACCGGCACCGTGAGCGCACGGACATCTCGCAACGGGCTCTGGCGCTGAACCGT
>NW_009623250.1:1622-1836 GCF_000690535.1 Cariama cristata
AAAACGCTAAGGAACACATTTGGTTTTCTGGTTACAGCCCCCCCCCCGTCCCAGCTGAACAGTATTTTTTCATTCTGGAAATAGCGTTAATTCTGAGAAATCTCGAGCCCAACAGCCAGCGCAAGACTGAGGATGTATTTACGCAAGCATTTTGCTGTGAAGCTAGAGGGGCTGGAAGAGATGCAGCCCCTATCAGGTGTTCAGACATCACCGC
>NW_009623250.1:2080-2350 GCF_000690535.1 Cariama cristata
ACACCACCCAATTCCAACCCCTTCCGTAACTCAAAATCTGTAATTGTCGAAGCCCCCCAACCAGCCACCACTTAAAAGACACCGACAGCTTCATCACTGCTTCTTCAGCTCCTCTCTTCTGCCTCTTCTCCACGGGGGCAGAGCAACATCTAAGAGCAGCTGAACGGGAACACGTCTGTCTTCTCATGCCCCACAACCGAACGCGAGGCTGAGCGGCACAGAGCGCGCCAACAAGCAGCGAGCTGAAAAAAAGGCAGAAAAGCAGAGGAT
>NW_009623251.1:0-360 GCF_000690535.1 Cariama cristata
TGGCGTGCCCTGCCGCTACCCAGCTGTGCTCCCCTCGGTGCTGGCCTGGGGCTTGGTCGGACCCTCCGTCGGTGCTGGACGGTCATTTAGGAAGATGGGAGTTGTAAGTCAGTTCGTGTGCATGAAGGGCGTCAGCAGCTTGCCCTTTGGAAAAGATTTTGTTGACTTAAAGGACACCGCAAATCTCTGGAGCATTTAAATGATTAAAAATGAATCAGCAACAAAGTTAATTACCATGTTCGCACTGCTTTTATGCATTGAAATATCCCTCATTAGCTGTCTGTGAGCACTGGTGTAAGTTCTTTGAACATAAACATTTATTAAAGGCAGCTGATCCATCATTAAATCTGAGGCTGCCTT
>NW_009623252.1:0-344 GCF_000690535.1 Cariama cristata
TTCTCTCCCCTCTGCAGCCGCGTCCCCCCCCAACCCGGTGGACAGGCCCTGCCTGAAGCTGAAGGTTTACGTTCGCCCAACAAGTAAGTGAGGGGGGGTCCCGGTCCTGGCCCACGGGCAGTGGCCAGTGGTCCCGGGCGAGTGGGGACTGTGGAGGGGGACGGGATTCTCTCCCCTCTGCAGCCGCGTCCCCCCCCAACCCGGTGGACAGGCCCTGCCTGAAGCTGAAGGTTTACGTTCGCCCAACAAGTAAGTGAGGGGGGGTCCCGGTCCTGGCCCACGGGCAGTGGCCAGTGGTCCCGGGCGAGTGGGGACTGTGGAGGGGGACGGGAGGCCCCGGGGGC
>NW_009623253.1:0-2536 GCF_000690535.1 Cariama cristata
GGTGGGTTAAAGCCGGGCCCCCCCCCAGTCTTTTGCGGGAAAACTTTGTGCCAACCCACCAAGAAGGAGCCGGGAGCGCAGCCGTGAGCTCACCGAAACAAGAAGAATTTTGGGGCGAAGATAAAAGCGGTCAAGAGAAGACTGGGGGAGGGCGCAGAGAGAAGCAACGAGGGGTCCTGTACCCCACGGCCAAAACCAACCCCCTGCAGCACTGCACCCAGCTCCGGCAATCCCTGCCTGCCACCGCCGCCTGGTTTCCTTGGCTTTTGGGGACAGAGATGGGAGATTCCTGGGAGAGACGGAGCAGCTCGACGGCAGCCGCGGGGACCGAAGCACGCCCTTGGCATCGCTTTGGGATGGGGCTCTGGGAGACTCGGGGCTTCAGGGTGCGAGTCCAGTCGGGAAAACCGATGGAAGAAGAGCTCAGCGGAGCGGTTCCCATCTCCTCTCCCTGATGTTCAGGGCGATTTTGCGATGGGATGGGCCGTCCCCATCCTTGCTTCAACTGAGCCAGTGCCCGGCAGAGATCTCGCTGACTTATTTTTTTTTTTTATTACTCTGTGCGTGTTTTGTTGGTTTTGCATGCTGAAATAAAGCTGACACGAATGGGGGAGTTCCTGCCTCGTGTTTTGCCTTTCCATGTACCCGAGCGGGATGTTGGGGTGCGCCAAGACCGGGCTCCTCCTGGCCCATCGTTTGGATCCAGCTCTTCCATCGGGAACCCCGGGCAAAGCCTCTCCCCGCAGCACTCCTCTCTGCGTGGGCTGAAGCCGCAAGTGGGGCTGGCAGCAGTGCTTCAAAGGAGAAACCCTGAAGTTTGGACCCAAAAATGGGATTATAAAGGATGGAAATCCTCTCTCCCCCCCGCCTCTGTTTAATGAGCCAAAGACCGAGGTGATGCTAACGCTCGCCGCGATGGTGGCAACGTATGAAGGAAAGACAAACGCATATCGCCCTCCGAAAGCCGCTGGGGAACGTGTATTTAAATTACAAAAAGCTGATTTTCCACGGGCGAGTCCCTTCGCCTGCTGTCCTTTGGGCTGGAAGCAAACACCCCGCTCCCACAGACCTTGATCCAGACCCCCACCAAACACCTCCGGCAGCTCCGAGGGGTTGCCGAACGCTGCGGCTCCGGCACAAACCAGGCTTTCACCCAAGCCCGGCATCGTTTAAGCCGAGATTTCCTCCAGCCCTTGGCGAGGAGCATCCCGGGAGCACCGCGGGTCATGCGAGGGGATCCACTGCAGCCCTTTCCCAGCTGCCGTAGCCTGTTCCCTCCCTGAACTTCCACTTTTTTTTCCTCCTTGCAGAGGCCGGAGCAGAGTACATGACGGTGTACGCCCAAGTCGGCCCTTCCCAGCAGGTGAGTTCATCCAGGCTCATCCTCATCCTCCAGGTACGTGGCCGGACCGGGCTGCGTTGCTGGGGCGGGGGTCCCTGCCCAGGATGGGGATGGCCTGGAGACCACGTGGTGAGGATGGGGAGGAAGGCTGAGGGAGCTGGACAAACCCTGGCTTTGTCTGTGAGGTCTTTCTGGGAACCTGAAGGGGGAAATGCCAGCGCTGGGGCTGGCCCAAAAGCAGCCGGCACGGCCACAGCCACCTGCCTGCACTTCCCGGTGCATCACCGTCTCCGGCCCCACCACCACTGTCTCCGGCCCCACCAGATCTGACTTCTTGGGCTGACCCAGCCTTTGAGATTCCTTTGCCAGCTCTGAGCCCTGGGAACACTTTTTTAAAAAATCCTTTCCCCCAGGTGCACCTGCAAAGTTTGCCTAATGCACAGCAAGACGACCCGAAGAAGATGCTGACCCCCGATGTGGAGACCTCCAAAACCATCTACTTCACTGTCCAGGCTACGTCCCAGGTGAGTCGGCGCTCATGGCCACCTCCCTCGGAGGGGCTCCAGCACCAAGCAAGGGGACGGACAAGACCCCAGGGTGATACACGCAACCCCTGGAACAAGGGCCACGGACAGATGGGTCTTCACTGGATTTTTTTTGGGGGGGTCCGGAGCTTCAAGCCAAGCCCATGGGTCCCTCCTCAATGGAGGGACCGGCTCCCGTGAGCCCAAGCAAAGCTTTTGTCCCTTTGCAGTTGCAGACGGACGATGAGAAGATGGGCAACAGCATGCCAGGGTGCCAGGAGCAGGATGAGAAAAGCCTCTACTCATCGGTCAGCTAGCCAGACCCCCCCCCGGCACAGCCCCGGTGCATCCGTGAGCCTGCTCTGAGCCCGGTGCTTCTCTCTACCTGGCCCTGGTCCGTGGGGGCTGCAGCATCCCCTTCCCTCTCCATCACTGCTGCCTCCGATTCGCCCGTCGGCAGCGGTCCCCGGCCATCGACGCGAGGATGTCGGGTACAAGAGTTCTGCCCGTGGTTCGGCATCCACGTGGGGGTCGGGGTCCTTTTTCTGCCCTCTCTGACCAGCCCAAGGAACATGGACCAAAACCGTGGCCGCGAGTCCCAGCACAAGGACACGAGCCGATGCTCCGGGGGTTCGGCCTGCCGCACCTCGCGGCGCGGCGCCTTGGGACG
>NW_009623253.1:2700-3858 GCF_000690535.1 Cariama cristata
TCCGGGTACCGGGGGCAGGACGTGGGGGGAAAACAGGACAAGGAACGTCCCTGCTGCCGTTCTGCTCCCCTTCTTTGATGGGTTTTGTTCTTGGATGAAATACCCGGACGCCCCGTGCTGTGTTTCCAGAGTTAGGCGGCTTCTCAGCAGAGCTGCGGGGAGGAGAGCAGTTCCCTGAGCCCCGAGCAATGCGGGGATGGGTGCCCAGCGAGGAGGACACGGGGCACATCCCCACCCTCCCTGCTCCTCGAACCCACCCGGAGCTGGCAACAGAGCGAAACACTCACATCGGCGTCAATTTTCCGGTGCCGCCGGACAGACGGACGCCGCTCGCGTTGGGAAGATTCTTCCCATGTTTGCCGCTTCCCCCTGCTCTTTGTCTTGCCTGCGCGGATGGTAAATTATTCAGGGATGAAACCGGAGATTTCTTTGAAGTGCCTGGCACAGGAGAGCCTTCTAGGAGCTGCCGGAATAAAAATGCAAGACACATCTGAGCTCAATTTCTGTCTGCCTATTATTTGGGGTGAAAACGGCCCATTAGTGACAAGCCTGCGGAGTGATGTGTTTGTGCTCTGCGTTTTCACAGCGTGTGACAGGCTTGTTTGCGAGTTCCTCAACTTCACGCCGATCAATTAAAAATATAGACCTCAGTGGGTCGTGCGTTTTACCAAGGGATTTGGTAAAAAAAGAAAAAAAAAACAAACAACCCATAAATCCGTCCTTGTAACTCCAAATCCCAGCTGGGATGGGGCTTCAAACAGCGGGGATGGCACCAGGGACCGACCCGGAGGGAGCCGGGGCAGTGCTGGAGCATCACCTCCTCCTTCGTCCATGCTCCATGCCGACGGCTGACGGGGCTCCATCCTTTACCCCGGACACAGCCCCAGAAAGGACCCCTCCCCAGGATGGGTTTTCTGGCCGTTCATCATCCCATGTCGGTTCCAACACCTTTGAGCTCACAGGAAACCCTCGGCCGAGCAGAAAGGGGAAGGAAATCATTGCAAAAGGGAGAGGGGTGGCGGAAGGCTCGGCGAGGCAGAGGAGGATGGAGCCGAGATGCGTCGGGATGGGGTGGCTCTGCATCGCGGTGCTCTGCTCCGGAGCTGGTGAGTGGGGCTGGGGGGGGGATCTGGGGGCTCCCCTCATCTGTGAGGCTGG
>NW_009623254.1:0-4759 GCF_000690535.1 Cariama cristata
CCTGCTTTTGCTAGGGCACGGGGGTGGAGAGAGGCTGTAGGCTTTGTGTCCCAGATCCTGCAGAGGAAACAGGGCAGGCATTGAAACCCCTCTGCCAAAACCAGCCTTGCGGAGTGCCGAAGCGAAGCATCCCTGCCCAGATCAGGTCTGTCTCCGGCAAGTGGCAACGAGACAAGCTGGGCAGGGTCTCCTCCTCCCGCTCTGTGGGCAGGAGGGGGTCTTCAGAGCCACCCCTACAAGGCTGTCATGGGGGGCTGCCGGTGGGGAAGGTGTGGGATGTGTACACTGGCTGTTGAACTGGATTTCTCCCGACCCGGGGATGAATAAGCCCTGGCTGAGACTGGAGGCCCTGGGCAGCGTTTGGGATCCCAGCGTCCATCTCAGGGCAAGGTACGACGGAGGGGTATTTGGTAGAGGGACCATCAAAACACAAAAGACAACACGTGAACCCCAAAGTGACCTTGCAAACCTCGCTGCACAGGCGCCCACCCCAGCCCAATGCCCTGGGCTGGGTGCAGGGGCAGAGCCTGTCCGTGGGGCCGGTGGGGCTGTCGTCCCCGCCAAGCCAGGGACACCAGTCCGGGAAAGGCACTGGTGCCCCATTCCCAGCCAGCACTGCTCCTGCGCCTGCCTTATTCGCCTCGGATCCACCCAATTACAGCTAATTAGCTTTTCTGCCATAAAACCCTAAGGAGACAATGGAGAAAAGCCTCCTGCCTTTGACAGTAATGAAGTTAAATAGATATTTATTTATCCTTTTATTAGACAAACCAATTATAATTTTACGCTTGAAATAGCTAATTTTTAAATGTGATGTCGAAGCATATGTATATACCAAAGTCGTATCTAGCCAGACCCGGCCTATAACAATCCTGCCTCATTAACAACACAGCTAAGTCGGTATTTAAATATACTCTAATGCACCCATTCATAAAATGATAATTAAAAATACGCTGAAATGCAGCTATTAAGACACAGATCCCAGTTATTTATAGGCTCTGTTTTTAGTTTTGAATGATAAAATCCCGAGTAATTGCTCGGACTGGTGAAGTTTTGCTTCTCCCGGTGCTCTGACCCGCTGCGGCTGGGAAAGCAGAGGCTGGCATTTCCCAGCGAGCCTGCCATCCGTCCGGGCAACCAGGGGAAGGCTGCGGACGGACCCATGCCCAGGCTGAGCCAGCAAAGTCCCTGCAGAAGAGAGGAGCCCGACATGTCACCAAAGCACTCACACACTTTCCTTCTTCCGGCAAGATGAGCAATGTCCCTCTGGCATCTCTGGAAAGTTTAGGACAAACAGCAGGAAGAGGAGAAAAGCTCCTGCAGATTGCAAAGCAAATGCCTGGGGAGTGAGGCTCCTAAAGAAAACACCAGAGAGGAGCCTGTGGATGCATGATGTGCCGGCTGGGTGCCTGTGCCTCGGAAATAAGAGAAATTATAATTACGCCACCCTGGTCCCAAGTATTTGCAAATGCCTAATTGGATGCTGGAGGCAACTGGTAACGAGGAGTTTGGATTTCTTTTAAGAGCACAGTGCTAGTGTTTCCCGCCCACGGGAACTCGCCCATAGCCGCTCTCCCCAGCCCCGCGGGGTCCCCCAGCCGCCAGCAGCCTCTGCCTCCCCGCCGGGTCAGTGGGCAGTACCCCGGCCTGGGCAGCAAAATGCCAGATCCCAAATTTCCTGCTCCGACCAGGTTTGCTGCCCGTTCCTGCTGTGCAGGGCGGTAGGATGGGATGGGAGCTCACCGGGAGGCTCAGCGCACCTGCGGTTTGCTGGGGGTCAGCCTGGCCTGCTGCTCCCTGGGCTCCCCACTTCTGTTTGCCCCGTGGGAAATCAGAGGTAATGAGGGCTGTGCCTGATGCACTGCGTTTTACTGTCCTACCCGCTCCAGCCTGTCCCATGTGCTCTCCCCCTGCTTCACTGCTCTTCCTCCTCCTCCTCACTTCTCTCCTGCCCACCCCAGCAAGGTGCTGCTATCCCAGGCAAAAGCCGTCCCCAATGCACTCAGCATCCCTCTGCTGTGAGACTGGAGCGAGGAGGGGATTTATCCATTTCCAGGCAGCTGGAAAGCAGAGGAGCCGAGTGGCAAGTCAGGCTCTGGGCTCTCCAAGATGTTTGCCCTCAAAGTAGTTCAGGTCTGTCCCTGCTGTTCCTTGTCCTGCTCCGCTCATGCTCTCACACAGGTTCCCAGCACACCCCGGTCATCGTGGCCCTGTCACACCCGTCCTCCCCGGCAGAAGTGGGCTCTCGTTTTCCCCGTGTCTTTCCCTTCCATCTGGACGTAGGGCCGGGTGGCCGGAGACCATCTGACTTCTCAGCCAAATGTGAGATACCGGAGATCATAGAGGGGCTTTTAAAAAATTAATTTTGCTGGCTATAAAGTTCCAGAGAGTGCAATTCAGCGCTCAGCTCAGCTGGCCGTTTCGGCTCTGGGAAGATCTACCACAGTGCGGCACGACCCCGCGGCGTTTGCAGCCATCTGGCCCGACAGCCCAAGCTCCGCAGCCCCGGCCCCAGCCCGGCGTGGGTCCCGGTGCTGCTGATCCTGCCTGGTACTTTGGCTCTTCATCAACTCCTCTCTTCCCCCAAGGACGGGGGCCTCCTGCACACATTTCTAAAGGCAGGCAAGAGTGATTTGGGAAATGAGAAATTTGCTTTAAAATGTGATTTCAGCCGTCTCACACCTAGTCAGGATTTTCAGCTAATTTTGCTGAATACTTCTAGTTGGAGACATTTTTGCTCCAGGGCTAGAGGCACAGAACAACTCCCGAGAAGCTGGCAGCTTGGCATCCTGCAGCCCAAGGGCTGGGGCGTAGGGTGTCATTCCCAAGGACACAGAAGATCCTTCTCCAGCCCATCCTCTGTGTCTTCCAGGAGTGGAGTTCTGCAAGGTGATGGCTGAGTTTTGGTGAGACGAGGCCAAATCTTTGCAAGTCCTAGTAGTTAAATGCTTTATACGACCTCATGGGATCTATTCCCTCCCCCTGCCAGGCCTCTTGTTTGTATTATTTCTCCTACCACCACCTCTGTGCATGTGGACTCTCGAAGAGCCGGGCTTTTTTCCCAGTCCCTTAGCTCATCCCTCTGGGCATTGATCTGCGTGCTCCCCCACTGCATAGGGGGGGGTCAGGGGGATCCAGGGAGAGTGGCTGTGTGTCCCTTCAGCTCTGCATGGCAGCATTTGCCCTCTCTCCCAAAGCTGCTGTGGAAGGGGATGGGAAGAGGCTTTCCAAAGGGAAGAGGCTTTCCGAGGACAGCCAGCTGCCAGCAGAGCGGGATGGCTGCTGGAGGTGGAGGTGCTAGAAGGAGCTGGGAGCTATGGGCAGGAGACCCAGAGAGCCTGTGCTGGGTGCCGCTGCCTTGCCAGCCCCAGGGCAGGTTCCCTGCTGGCCCCATGGCCCTGGCAGCTCCACTGCCCCCGGCTCTTGGGACTGCAGAGTGTCCCTCCACATAGCCGGAGGAGCAGGGGGCTTGGGGCTCTCGGATGCACAGGATGTTTTACATCTCCCATCTGCTTCCCCGCCACCGCTGCCATCTGGCTCTTTCCCAGCCTGGATGCTTTCTCCCTCACGCCTCGCTTCTCCACCAGGCTCAGCGGCTTCAGCGCATGCGGGGCCCTGGCTTCTGCTGCCATTTCCAAATCACTGGCGCTCCAAGGCACGTCTCTGCGCTCCGGCTGCGGCAGCACTTGTGGCTGCCCTTCGCAAGGGGCAAGTGCTGTTTTCTATCCCCTCGCTGCTTTCTGCCCAAAATGCTGCCGCAGCACCCTCCCATCCTGGGGAACCCATGGGGAACGCCCAGTGGGTTTGCCGGACCTCCTGCTTTCAGCTTTACTCCTTGCTTCACCTTCGTTAAACCGAGCTGTTCTGGGTCATTCCCCATGGAGAAGAAGTGAAGATGGCCTTTACGACCCAAAAAAAGAGGAAGACCTCCAAAGGAGCTGACGGGGTTGGGAGGTGATGGGTATCACAGCTTGACCGCACTCTGCCACCGCTTGCCTTCTTCAGCCCAGCCTGGTCCAGCGAGGCCGCAGCGCCGAGGATGGGAGGGTTTGCGTGTGACAGATGTGAGCCCCAGTCCCCGTTTCAGCACTGATGGAGCACAGGCTGGTGGATGCGGGCAGGAGAGAGGGAAAGGGCTGCCAGGGCTGGGTGCAGCCAGGGTGAGGATTGGAGCAACTCTGAAGTTAATTTTCAGTCACTTGCTGGAAGCATGTGCCACAATGAAATGATGAGGAACGGGCCAGAACCCATTAAATCCTCAGCTGAATACCTTCAGCTAAGCGTGTGCCCTGCCTGCGTGTTGCCAGGAGCAAGGCCTCCTGCAGAAGGGGCCAGAAAACCCGCGGAGAGCAGGGGCTCACCCCAGTGCCCCCACCCAGCCGGGCCCCTCCTGTCCTTGCTGGCAGGGGACTCAGCTGCATGGCAGAGGGAGGGGATGCCATTGCCACGTCTCACGGGTGGGGGTCTGCTCCTTCACCCTGCAGTGTTGGGGGGGTGGGCTGCCCGCAGCCTCCTTGAGCACCCCTGCTGCTGGGTCCCTGCTGGAGCAGCCCTGACACCTTGGTGACGGCTGTGGCACCTTTTCGGGGACATCACAGGCTGGGGCTTTCCTCGCTGGCCACTTGGTTTAGCCAAGCTCTGTGGGGACACTGCGAGACTGCATCCTCCGTGGGCTGGGGTCCACGCCAGAGAGAGAAGTGGGTGACATTCACCCCCCGCCCCCCTCCCAGGACTCACGTAAGGGAAGCCCAGGGCTGGG
>NW_009623255.1:0-307 GCF_000690535.1 Cariama cristata
CCCCCCCCCCGGGGGGGTGAAGGCGATGGGCCGCCCCACGCCGCAACACGGCTGCACTCACAGCTTTGTTCGCTGCCGCTTGAAAAAAGAAATAGAAACCGTGACCGTAAAGCCCCTCGTCTCACCCCCTGCCCCGAGCGATGGGAGGCATTTTAAGCTGCAGAAATTGGGATGCTGGGGTGGGGGGGGATAGCAGCAAAACAAAAAATGCCAAAAATGCAAAGTGGGAGTATTTGGGGAGAGGGTGAAAGGTATTTTGCAACCACGTGGAGCACACGGTGTTAGGAAAACACTGTGGGGAGGAGGA
>NW_009623255.1:454-675 GCF_000690535.1 Cariama cristata
CGCCGAGGAGGTGTGGGGTGTGAAACCGTGGCGAGGCCTGGAGCCGGCCGGCAGCTCTCGGCTCTCCCGGTCCCCACTCCCACCGGGAAAGGGGGTTTTTCCGTGAGAGGACCCTTTGGAAGCTCCCCGAGGCGGCAGGAAAACGTGCAGGGGAAGGCGGAGGAATTGAAATAAAAGGGGTTTAAGTGGGAGCCGGCCGGCAAAATGACTTTCTCTGAGAG
>NW_009623256.1:0-8210 GCF_000690535.1 Cariama cristata
CTGGGCTGCATCAAGAGAAGTGTGGCCATAGTCCCTTCTCTCCTTTTGAGCTTAGGCTTTTATGACAAAAAGTGCACTTGTCATTTAACTTCCTGATTTGTATATTGCTCAACATTTACAGTATTCTTCAACTCATTTGCCTATGCTCAGTGAAAAGAAGTTAATCAGTCAAACCAACTCTGGGAGATAAGTTCTCCACCTGATCAAGTCTATTATTTAATGATGTAGAAGATGAGGGGACTCTTATTCATCAAGTCAATAAATTATGGATTCTTCTTACACAGACATGAGTTACTCATGAGTTAGATAGACTTACTCTTGCTAGAAATTAAACAGCAAGGGTCCTAGATTTTACATTAAAGCACGGTTTCTACTCCTTTTCCTCTTAAAAATGTAGTCAAGTTAATTAACACTGGCATCCTCATAATGCAATTATAAAAGTGAAAATTCTTCAGGAAAACATGGTTAAATTTTAATTACATTTAATAGACGTTTAATACAATACATTTAAAAAGACAAAGAAAATAGCGTCCTGCTATATTTGCCAAATTCATTGCTTAAAAGAGTACGTTACTACTTTAACAGATCAATGTTTTTTTTCTCTACACAGTGAGCTTTTTTGATTGGCTACTTATTTTAAAAGCTATAATTGCATAGTAAACATCTTTAGTTAAACTATTTTCTAAGGAATGTTTATAGTACTTTCCTCCTCTAGAGATTCTGAATTATGATTTCTTTGTAGAAATAAAAGATACACAAAAACAAGTCAACCCTGCAAATCCTTCTGTACCCGTATCCTCACCTTTGGAACAAATCACTTGGGTAAAGATGAATGATATGAATCAGACTGCATTTAGAATAAATTCACTTCAGTTACACATGCTTGGAAGACCCCAGAAAGTATTAATATATTGATCACAATTGTTTAAGATAATGGCACTAGCAAAATCTTTAGAAAACATCATTCACTGCTTAATAAGACTTTACAACCCAAGACAAAAAGAGAGAGAGAAAAAGAGAAGAGGAAAAAGAGACTATTTGCATTAATAGGAATGAAAGGAAATTAAAATTCCTGAGGCACTTCCTCCCCCTAAGAAACATCTTCACAAACATAAAGACATTTGGAAGACACTTGTGCCCTGCAAACTTCAAAGCTCATTTTCTGGGATAGGTGGAAATTCCTGATCTATTTATTTTTAACTACTGAAATTATCCAGAGTAGCACAACCTGCCTTTCTCCAAACTTATCAAAACCCAAGCATGGGAAATGTTTCCTCTTTCCCCAACAGCAATTTGGATATAGGAAACAGTAACAAGCCAGCATTTATTTTCTGATCACAGACAGTTAAATACCAACTAAGAACAAAATGTTGAAAGATGCACTGACTCCAGGTGTCATTTTTATGACACATTCTTCACATGGCAAGCTTTTCAAGAATTCTCTCCCATTTAGGCATGTATAGAGAAGGAAAGATTTTTTCAAAACAGATTTGCCCCCATAAGAACAAGAAGTAATAGCACATCTTAGTATCTTCTGAACAGAAAGCCCTTTCCCAGGAAAAAGTGTCTGTAGAGATGGCACTTAATTCTGTCTAGCCCTGTATGATGATCATCATTTTAATAGGAATGAATACAAGCATGACACAAAAGATGCCATTCTTCATCAGATGATATGCATGACAGTAGGTGCACATAGCTAACAGCTAACAAAACCCAATTTTGCACCAATAGTGGCTCTAAGCTGGATATTTTAACTTTGCAGCTCATCTAAGTAGGTAGTTACAGACCTTTCCGTTGTTCTTCAAAGCCTTCCTAGTCTCATTCCTTAGTATTAGAAAAACAACTCTCAATTCCTTCGCATTGACACATATAACTTCTGAGATGTGCCTGACCCATGGGACATAATACTTTAATCAATGCACAAATATCATGTCAGTTAACATCCATTAAATACACTTCCACCACTTCTAGGTTTTTTTTTCATATCTTGTTTTATCTTTTTTCCTTGGTTCACATTTTTTTATGTTGCTTTTAATATACCAACTTAAGATATTGATTAACAGTGCTAGTGCTTAGCAGAGGTTTACTGCTAAGTATCTTAAGCAAGTACCTATCATTAAGCAGGTGTGAAGGCAGAATTGAACTTGTTGGGATTAACTGTTGGATAAATACTTGGCCAACAAAAATAAATCCATAAGAAATCAATCTTCAGTACTCTATATCAATTACATCCATAAACCACAAGCATGTTCTGTTAACTCAGAAGTCATATACAATCCTGCGTTACCCACATTTCATTGATTCCTGTCCATAGATCACACTAAAGGCAAAAAAAACTTATAAAAGTATAAAAATGCAGTACATAATGAAAAACCTAAACTTCAAAAAAAACCAGCTTGTGAAGTCACTTTACTGTATAATATAAACAAACATACAATGCTTGAGGTAGAAATAAAAGGTGAGTGAACATTATTGAGTTATTATAGGCAAACAGCTTGAGCTGTGCAACTTAAAAGTCCAAACAGGCAGCATTCCCCTGCTTGCAAGAACTCAGTAAGGTCTGGAAGACACTCCTTTAAAGGACAGAAAGCTCAGATTCTTCTCTATCCATGTATCACTCTGGTTTTGCAAAATTTCACTGAGGATTTCTAATAGCCAGCTTTCTTTAAGACAAGAAAGGTATCTAGGACATCTTGAGAAAATTCACCCGTTTCCTGGTTTCTAATGCCCTTTCCACAACCAGTCCTTACAACTCCTATTCTACAGATAACAAAACAAACAAGACCTTTGCAGGTTTCATATGCAGACAGGCCGAGAAGCTACTCTTAGCCTAGTAAAACCAATTAAAAACATAAACAAAATGGGAAAATGTCTTCCAAGAACTAGACTCCAACTCCCTTACAACCTTCTGTCTGGACTCACCTCCACCAACCCAGATGACCCTTTCATTTTCTATCTGCACCCTTTCCTACAAGCAGCAGCTCTATTCTCTCAGATGTCTTTCTCAACTTTTTATGATACTAGGTAGAGTGGAATGGCTATAAAAAAGTAATAAATGATCTTACCACCAACTGTTCCATGAAAATTGTTACTGTTGGATCTAAGAAAGTCCAGGAGAAGGATAAAAACCTCTTTTAAATATCCCAGCAGGTACCAACTGAGCTGGCAACATTGATTTAGGCACCTCTGACAGTGATCAGGCACCAAACCATCCAGGGATCTCGCAGAGAGAAAGTTAGAGACTTTCTAGAATATGTATCACCAAAATGTGGTGTTCGGAGGTCTCAGCAATAGATTTATGCACATAATGACTTTTGCACTTATTTCACGTTAAGGTAATGACAAAATACCACATAAGCAAGTTAGTTCAGGCTTAGTTTTCAGATATTTACACAAGAAAATCTTCTAGGGAATATCATCATCAACAATTGTGAGGCTTCTGTCTCATGCTGAACATCAGTCTCACAAGGCATCCTTTGAAGTCAGTAAAAAACCCTCTATCTTTGAAGGATCAGGACTTCTGGTGACTTCTGGCTACCTGAGTTTTTCACTTGATCTTTCATTTCCTTCCTCTAGCTATGAACAGCACAGAAGAAAGAAAAACATTAAGACATTTTCTGCCATGTAAGTTCAGTTCTCAGACCTGTGAATTACGCAGATGATAAATAGGAATCTAAACGCAAATGTAGAACAAAGTAAACATGCAAAATGCATACGTTATGAGAAGAGGCAATCTCTTCCCTTGATTGATCCTGCCATTTAAGGTAGCTTTAAATTAACAGCCTGTTATTTATGTAATTTATAGCTACAAGTTGAGCCCTTTTATTATCTTTCTCCAAGGACTAAAAACACTGGGGAAAAAAAAAAAAAAAAAGCTATTCCACAGCTTGTGAAGCTACAGAGAAAAGATGTATCTGTTATCCAAGGGAAGTAGACAGGGTGATTTTCATAACACTCAGCTATTTCAGCAAAATACAGTTAATTTCACTTAAAACGTCTTTCTTTCTCATCTTTTTGCTTCCACTGTACTCCTATCCTTGCAGCACCAGAAATTAGAACAGTGAATGGAATTCAAAGCTCCTTCTGCCCTAGCAACACTCTCTGTCTGGCCTCAAAAGATTAACTATGAGAAGCAATAAACATGAGGTCATACCTTGAGAGAAGATGCCATCATATTTACTAATGAGAAGCCTGAAGTATCAGTTTTATATTCTTAAATAAACAGCAAAATTGAACTCAACAGGTCTGGTATGTGCTTCAGCATTATACTTCACTACAGTCCACATCTGCAAGCATTTCATCAACTGAAGCAAGTTCAGCAGAGGGCCATCAAGATGGACAGGGGCTGGAACACTTCCCTGTGAGGAAACACGGAGGGAAATGGGTTTGTTCTGCCTGGAGAAGAGGTAGCTTCCGCCCAATAGCACCTACCAGCAGCCCCTCCAATTCAGAGGTATGGTGTACAACACATGGTAGAAACAAGGGTAGGAAGGGGGGTGAAAAGCTGCTTGGCTGAAGCTGAGCCTGAGGAAGGGGGAAGAAGGGTATTTGTCTAAGGGTTAAATTGTTTGTATTTTCTTTTTTTCTCAATATATGACTCGGTAATTAAGTTTGTATTAATTGCCAATAAATTAAGTAAAACTTCCTGAGTCAAGCCAGCTTTGCCCATGACAACTATGCTATGATTTGATGAACTATATGCTTTTCCTTATATTAAATTCAGATTAATTTTAGAAGCCTAGTGCTGCATAAAAATACTTTCTCTCAATGCCAAGGTGTATGCGTGTTTCACTACAGGAGTAAAATTAGCCCATGCCAACACTGTACAGGACTATACAAACTGATAACAACTTTACAAATGATAAAAAATGTGTGCTTGACTGCATATGCATTAACTAGACAGTACTAATACTGCCATTAGTAGTATTACTACGACAGAAAAAAATCACATACTACTAAAAACTTCACAATAGAGTTAACTCTAAGGTGGACACAGGAAAATTAAAACAAAGTCAAATTTGGTAGTGAAAAACTGCTTTTCAGTGAATAAAGAAAACAAATTATATATGTTGCAAAATGGTTATAGTTAAGGTTATTCTAATTACGTGTTACTGAAAGTTTGTTTACCAAAATGACAAACTATTTGCTCTCCAGCCAAGAAAAACAAGGGTACTAGCCATATCAGAAACCACAGCTGTGAGGTCTGAAAGTACTAACAAATTCCCTCCTGCCAGTAAAATGACAAGAACTGATTCTTATGAACTATTAATAAGCCTATACTTCTAAGAATTTAAACAATGCTCTGCTCAGAGCTGCCAGACATAAGGGGAGAGCCAGAAGAAAGGATTTCAATGATTCAGCCCTACATACTGCTCACTTCGGCTATCAACCAAGACACATCTCATGTTTGGTCTATTCTGATGGTTTCTGAAAATTCTAGATATTGCAGTTTTTAGTAATGAAATTTGGTTTTCAGGTAGGCTTCAACGTGCCTGACTTGATATTGCTCATCATTTCTGTCCTCAGTTCTGTCAGGTTCCAAAAACTCGGCAGTTCTCTGACTGCTATTACAGGATCTGTTAGACATGACTAGACAAGGCCTCAACTCAAACACAGTCACTGAAGTAGTAGCATCACCATCTTCTACTAACTTAAGCTTATACAGTGCAGAATAAACATAGGTTCTATTCCATCTGTTATCTGAGCATATTCATCTTCTAGACAATTCTGAGGTGGATGGCAAACTCTCCAATGAAACTTGTTCATTTTGCATGGATTTATCGAGATTTAGCAAAGTCAGAAAGAGAACAAAGGAATAAACATGTTCAGCATGGGGAAGTGAGGCAGACCTAGCTTCCTAACCATGCCCTCAAGAAATCTTTTAAGTAATTTATCCCACGTATCCCATATTACTAAAACCTTGTCAGTCTTCAGAATTCCCTTGGAGAGGGAAGAGCTGTATTTCAACCTTTGCTGTCAGTGCTCCTTGTCCCAATAGCTCAGCATTTCAAGAACCAATTGACAAAACACTCAGACATCCTTGCGTTCAGTGTGATGGGGCAAGAGCTTGGCAGGAACTTCCCATTTGTCTACTACAGCTAGGTCAAGACAATTCCAATGGAAATGCATGGATATGTCCACAAATGTGGGGTCTTGAGCTTTTTTTTTTCCCAAAAAATAACTCCTCTATCATACAGAATAACTCTGGTTGGAAGTGACCTCAGGAGGGCTCCAGTCCAACATCTTACTTAGAACAAGCACAGCTCTGGGGTCAGACCAGGCCAATTCTTTGTCCATGGGGAGTGATTCCATAGTCTCTCTGGGAACCTGTCCTAAAGGTTGGATGATAAAACTAGCATATTTAGCTGCACTTGCATGAGGGTAGTTATCAGGATAGCTATGACAGAACTTTTTTTTTTTTTCACAACATCAAATGGCCATACCTGTTTAGGATACATTTATAATGCAGATCTCCCACTTGAGCCACAAAAGATATGACATCTTCTAAGTCATCTGTACCTCACAGACAATGGTTTGGCTTCTGCACATGGTACTTTGTTAATACACTGGCTTCCCTAAAGCTAGAGAGCACCTTCAAGCACCACATATTGCAGAAAGCACAGCAATCTGCCCTGGTACATAGAGCGTCTGTTTCACCAGGATGACAGCATCACATCAGCTAATCATTAAAACCATCTGATGTCTCCAGTTCACTCACAAGCATAGTTTTAAAGGTGTCAAAGGAAAAAAAACCACAAGTTAGAAAGCTGCCACCACTGGACACTTTTCAAAATATGACATTTACCTCTGAAATTTAAACAAGACTGAAAACAAACAGCAAATGAGTCCTACTGTGTATCATATTCACGTACATTCCGTACCACATCATCCATATTTCAGAGTTCATTTCTACAGTTCAATTAAAAGACTCAAAAGAAATAAAAATTTACTTTGCCTTTTTATTAAGCCTTTGTAGAAAAGGGACAATAGTAAACTTGGAATTAAATATTCCCAGTGTAGTGTTGTAGTCTCCTACATCACCATTTAGCTTCTAGTTATGGCTGTCATGTAAACAGCTCTTAATATGCCTGCAAATTCTCAAAAATGACAAATCAGCGACAATTGCAAAACAATTAGTTTTACAATACAGATCAAGTGAATATGATATAGCTATACTATACAATATGTAGCTGGGTGGATAGGTATATGCACACATATGAATACAAAGAGAGGGAAAGGGAGTGACCACACACATTGTGTGATTCTCACACAATGCAATCAGAAATGAATTAAAAGGATCCATACATGTTTATTAGCTATTCTCCAATTTACTGTCATTTACATTCCATTAGTCCATAAAACTTGATAAACTATCAACAGCTCAACTGTCATCAGCATTTTTTTGACTGCTTTACGATACACACAGATTGAGTAGGCAGAGCTTTAATTCCAGTTTTGTAATAATGCCCCTGGTAAATGTGATCTGGCTTTCAAATCACTGCAGCAGTGCAGCTGAAAAAAATTAAAACATTGTATTGTGAAAGAGCATAAACAAATCATTTTCACATCACACTACTAGCATTCATTTTATTTTTTATGGAGGTATTCTTTCGGTACCTTTAAATATTTGATTAATTATTTGCCTGCTAGAAATCAGGAATGAGTAGTTAAGTTAGGTCAGAAATTACCATCTATGTCTGAACTTTCATAATTGACTGTCTAAGGATTGCATGCATGCTGATGACAAACCCATCTTTGTACATTCTTTATGATGGGAGCTCTAAGCATCTTCCGTTTCTATGGTTCTGAAAATTAACACCACTAAATATTCCCCTGAGAAGTGTCATATATTTGCCAGTGCACAAATACGCTACTGTTTCTGCTCTGGGAGAGGGGAAAGGTTTAGAATAATTCAGGAGAAAATAAACCTAGGTGAGTAAAGGCAGGTTGATGTACATACGAAATTACTAAATTTTGTCAGCTAATGTAAGCTTTAACTCAAATAAAAACCCAAAGTAGTAGGTATAAGAAACACATTTTCAGAATAAATTTTTATTATAAAACTTCATAGACATTTTTTCATTAAAAATGCACTGAAGAGGATCACCATCTTAACATTGAACAGAAAACTCGATAGCTGCTGAAGTAACAGCTATTATTTGTTATTATGATCAGTATAACAGCAGTACTCAAGAATTCCACCCTGCTGA
>NW_009623256.1:8239-30679 GCF_000690535.1 Cariama cristata
ACAGCGGAGTCCCAGAGTCGCAAATTTAAGCTATATACCAAAAAGAAAACAAAAGGTCAAGAGGAAGGAGTTATTACCCTTATTTTAATGATGGAGAACTGAGGCATGGAACATCAGTGCAGTCCAGAGTTAATGCCTAGAGGTCACACAATGTATCTCAAATTTTAACACAACTCTAAGCCATTAGAAATGAATACTTCAAGACATTCCAGTGAATAACTCTACACGATCAGTACAAATGTACTCATCATTTGCATTTTCAGACGGCTTAAATTTCACCTGTGTTCTTGTGTCTAACAGTTCCTATTTGCTGCAGCTAGATCTGTTATTAAAACATCTAAAAAAATAACCAAAACAATAAACAACAACAACAGAACATTCTTCTTTCTTGGATTTTAATTAAGACATTGCAGAGAAAATCTGCCTTCAAAAATACCACTGGAACTGGTAAGTGGGTGGTGACAGAAGGCTAATTTAAGTAAAAACAATAACGTGAGACAACTATGTAAATGTAGTGCCCATAAAATGCCTCTTCTCTATTCTATCATTTGATTAAGAACTGAATCTTACTGAAAAATCATTTTTGTGTGCAGAAAAAAGTTTTATTAGAAGATCAGAAGCATAAGCTCTTTTTCTTATCATCATTACTTTTCAGCACAGTATTATTCAATACTTCGTAAATTCAGATTAGAAATTGAGCAGTTCGTTGGAGGCACTTAAGGCCAATTACTACTAATAATCTAAACCACTCAAATATCACTGGCATTAAAACTTAAGAAGTGATTACAAAGTACACCTCCAAGTTGCAGTGAAAGAAATCATGGTATTACCAGTTTCTTCACTGTACTTTATATTTTAGTCATTACCATTCACATGCAAGATCTTCATATTCACACAGTCCCAACAATAGCATTTTCATTCTGAAAGTTAAGTTCTGGCTTTCAGAGTATCCTTAGTTCTCTTTGTTCCAGCACTCTGCCTCTTCACTAACTGGTTGATAATACTTCACAGGTAATAAGCTAACTCTAACAGAAAAGCAGCTCTAGCTTTCCTCTCTTTATTGATTTTTTTTTCCTAGTTGATCTCAATCCATACAAACATAACAATCAAACAAAACGCAACCCCTATTAACAGCAACAACAAAAAAATTCAAAACAATGTGAAGAGGTATCTATTAGCAAATTCACGCTCTTGTCAGAACATGTGTGTATGACTCCTTAGCTCCCTGTACGATAACACAGCAATCAAATTACTTATATTTCTCTTTTCTTCCTACTAGGCCTTTCTTCATGAGTAAGATGGCAGTGCTCTCAAAGGTACGATTCTGATGCAGTATCTTTGTACAGTTAAAATGAAAGCAGCCTGTGTGCCTGAGGGAATTCCTAAAGAGCCCACGCCTGTGGGGAAAAGAAGAGAGCCCTGCAGACTCAGTGGGTTTGAAGTACGGAGTCTGTCTTGAAATACAGAGTGTTACAATGGACTTGACACAACTTTGTTAAGTAAGATTGGCAGAGTGTGAAGAAACTCTTCTGAAGGTTTGGGGATCAGTCTTATGAGCTGAAAACTCTCCCACTCCTTTATCAAAGGTCATAGCGATCACCTTTACAAAGAATAAAAAGAGAATAATGTACCCAGAAGCACAAGGGTTGGTCCTAGAGAACTAGAGTGCAAGGTTCAAACACTGTGGGGAAGCAGACAATGACAAGGAGAGTATGTTTTGAAAGGATGGCATTTGAAAATAGGGAGATTCAACTCATCTCAAGACTATGGCAGAGAAGGCCACTAGGTGAACCTTTACTGAGTTGAAAAAGAGTCCTAATTCCTTCAGCTCCAGGAGCTAACAAAGATGACTGAGGCTGAAGAAACTTTTTCTAACTTTCACTGCTCAACAGAGCAGACTGGAAACATAAATCATCATTCCAGTCCTCCAGAAAGTATTTTATTCCAAGGATTTTATACATTAATACATGACCAAATGAATAAAAGGCCTGCCTCCTGTATCTCTAGGAGGGAAAAAATACAGGAGATAACTCAGATCTCCATTAGTATTAATTTTAAATCATGTAGCTCCATTGAAAACAATGGAATGATGGCACTGTAAAACCAGAGTGATGCAGCAGGCAGTTAATGAGGCTCAATAACATCGAAGTCTGTTAGCACAATGATCAAAGAAGATAAATATCTTAACAAAACACAGCTAGGGAAGAATGATGCCCATTTACTTGAGCTGAAGGACAGTTTTCTGTGTTCAACTGGAGGCAAAGTCCTGTTCCACACCAGATACAACGGTGAACATCTTAGTTTCCACTATGGAAGTACCTTCTTTCTAGTTTACATTAATTCTTGCTTGTAAAAGTCACCATATCCCAAGGTATTTTCCAACCTTAGGACCTGTAGTCTGCTGAAGAAAGTTTTACTTTCCCCTTACAAAAAAAATACCAAACCCAAACAAAACAAACAGATTTTTTTTTTTTTTTTTTTGGAGATTTAACAATTAAAGATTTCAGAGTATCAAACTGGGAATAAAATATTCTACTACTTTGGCAGATTTTACATCACATTTTAATCAGTGTATCTCACTTTAAGCATGTCTTAAGCTCTGTTGACTTGCATGGCCCACTGTTTCTGTACTTAGCTCTGGACTCACATGCGACATAGGAATGCAGCGAGCATTTTAGAAAGGCAGTTGTTTTTGTAGGCTGATTGTAAGTCAATATAAATAAAACAAAGTATTTTTATAGGAAATCTGAAAGACTATTTCCCCAACAGATCCCAGCATCGTATCAGTGACATCTTGTGGACTTCCTCCTTTACCAAAGTTCAACTGTTTAGGCCAATTCCCTTTTCCTCCATCAATCTTACAAGTGCCCATTTTGTATCTGACTTTCTTTACAAAGGCTATGAAAAGGCAGTTTCCACCACAAAGTTTTATGAAAGCATTGACTAAACATCCTTTGTCAGTACATACAATACCATTTGGCTTCAGGAAGTTATTTCTTATAGCATGCCTATGGAAAGGAATTTAAAAAAATCTGCAACTTTTTATAGTAAGGATCACACAGTTTGCTTCTCAATCTTTCAGAAAGTACTAAAAATAAAACCATGTTTTGTAAGACAGTAGTGTCACATCAATGCTACAACTTTCACCATGACGTTATTCCAGAGAAAAAAAGGAGAGAATTCAACAAGGTTCTGGACTGAGTGTTTTTCTACTACGTAACTGCAGCCTGTAACTTCCATCTCCTTCTATTACAATTTTCCACATCTAGCTGTATATACATGAACCTCCTCTCGCAAATCTTTCACCAACAACTGCAGTACTGTCTGCAGGTGCAAAAACTGTTAATGTCCTGGAAATCTAGACAATAAATCGGAATAAACTGTTATTGACATTTTGGGGAAAAAAATGGTGTGTATTCAACCAGTGTTCCTCCCTCCTCCTCCCTCCCGCTCTCCTGGCAACCCTTCATTTTCAGGGTGCTGAAATGGAACATAGATTAATTGTAAGTAATTTGTTTTCTCTTTTCTTCATGGAATTATCTAACTGCAATGGCTACTGTTAATAACCAATTAAAACTTAAATTGTATACTCTAAGGACACAGTCACATTAAAATGGAACAGAAAATAATGCCTGGTTGCAAATCCTTTGTTTACAGTGTAGCTGATCATCCTGCAGAGCTGGGATAAGAAGGGTCTAGCATATTCCCCTGGTATGAGAAAATAAGTTCAAGAGCAAAAGTGGCTGAGTTCTATGAGTTCTTGCTGACATGGAAGAAGTCTCAATCCAACAGTATTTTGGCCTGAGGGCAATGGGATCAACTTTGAAGAATACCACCTCATTGTGTGCAACACTAAAATTGCAAACAGATGCAAAACAGTTTGTAAATTACTTTGACCCAAAGATAATTTTTTGACCCAAAGATATTTTTTGTTGCTGTCTGAGCCAGAGATGCATTTCTGGATGACTCTGATCTTGAGAAGATATTTTGAAGGATGGGTCTAGAATCTATCATTACAATCCTAGAAGTCAAATTCCCTCAGACTTTCTTTTCATGTGCATTCTGTGGGCATGGATGTTTAAATAACCGGCAGATACTTCATGTAAAAATTATCTTTTTTCACATGGGAGGAAGAATTCAGAACATGCCAATTAAAAACATTTCATAAGAATATAAGAAAGTAATTGTACAGGATCAAGGGTCTTGTCTAGTCTAATTTGCTTTCTCATAGGACCAGACGCTAAAGGTGCAAAAATAATCTTAGTTCTGGCATTTGGTATCTCTGCAAATATAATCCATTCCCTCGTGTGTGAGTTGTAAGAGTTGTAATTAGCTTTCATTACATGATCACAATTGTATTTCCCAAAGAACTCCAGCCTCAGTTATTGCTCAGAGTGAATGCTGGTCAACTAAGCACCCAGCAGGTATTATTTTCTTTAATCCTTATTGTTCTTTATAAGACATGTTAACATGTCAGAGTATTTATTGCATGCTATTAAATGCTTAAAGACAGAATGATTAATGCTGGATGACCTTTTCCATGTCTCTTGTACTATTTCAGCACTTCACAAAAAAGTAAAGGATTTATTCACAATGTACCCCTATAAGATGATGTTGAATTATCATCCCTAATTTACAGAAGAATTAAAAGAGAACAATCTTCTTAGCACTAAAAAGTAAGTAACTTCATTTGGATGGAATTTCTGAAAATCAGATCTCAAGTTTGGTGAACAAAACTGAAGTAATCCCTCCTGTTGTCTAGCCCAGGACTTAATTTGCAGAAAGCAGATGCTCTATTAAATGGCCAATAATGAAAACCAGTTGAGTAGCGCAACCTCTCAAATCAACCTCTGAAATCCTCCTCCTCCTTTTCTCTCCTCCGATCTACTATAAAACTTACAATATCTGCAACAAATAGGGCTTGGACTATACCAAACACTTTCTAGTACACGACCCTGATTCATTAATTTAAGCAGGTCCACCCTGTTCACTCAAAAGCATTAAACCCATGAAAAAATAGTATGCAAATGTACCATATAATAATACACCATCTTGCATACATTCAGAAGAGGAAATTTAATGTGTATCAAAGTATACTGTGATCAACAAACATAAATTAACTACTTTTATCAACAATACACAAGTACACAATCCTGTAACATGAAAGTCAATGCATGTTTTGATACTGAATTCTACAGGAGCAGAACTAAATCCCACATACCTGTTCAACGGAGATGGGCTGCTAAACTAAAGGTTTAATTCTAGCATTCTTTCAAACTTGATGGGCAAATAAAGTATTAGTATCTATCTCCGCATGTTTACAGACATACTTTCTCATGCTTATATTGTAATTCTTTCTACAAACATAAACAATTATTTAACTTGTAGTTTAAAAAAAATTCTATGGCTGCCTTCCTCACTGAGGTAACTTGAGTTGAACTTAAATAAAACAGTGACTCAGAATCATAGTGAACCAAATTTGTAAATGTTAATAGAGACGTCTTGCGCAGGAGCTGGCTTGCTGGCAAGAACAGCAATCACAATTTTTCTTTAAAAAACTCTAAAAGGAAAGGTTTGTCACATATGTCATGTTAGGACAAACACAGATCTTCCTTAATGACAGCTAGTTTTCTCTGTTTCTGCGACATTTCATGTAATTAACTGGTACCATGGACAGAGTGAAGAAAACCCATTATTTCCATAGGCAACAATGTCAATCCCGAGTGACAGACTGTGCCGCTTCTTTAGCACATAACAATGTAATCTAATACAGATTAAAAATATGTTAAAAATTCTGACCCTCTAGATTATGCCAGTGAAATGTGTACCGTCACGGTTTTAAGGCCTAAACATATTTATAACCTTCTATATTCTATAACCTTTATAACACTTTCCCTATGGAGTTCTGTTAATATGCTCAGTGTTTTGCAAGACATGAAAATGAATTGATTACATTTAAAAACTGCAGTCCTTCCAAATCTAGCATATTTGGGTTTTATTTAAGTCTGTTGATTGGCTGTGGTTATCCAGATGGTTTTATATTTAATTACAATGACTAAAAAATGAAATCTCTAGATATGCATAGCTTTTCTTCCTTATTTTTTCCCTTCTTTTTTCCCCTCCCTTTTTTTCTCCCACTGAAAGGCTATTTAAAACAAGAGTCATGCTTTTCCAAATATGAAGTTCTTAAGCACAAAATAGACATACCTGACACGTTCTCCTGTCACATTTTCAGATTTTGAACTACTGTAGTAGAAATCAATCTTTTGACAAGTGGGTCTCTCTCACCTCTGTTCACTCATATACATTTTCTATTAGTTAGCTAATGTATAGCTAAAAAAAAACCCCTCAATATAACTGATCACCCAGATGCCACTGTGTCCATTATCTCAGGAACCGTACAACAGCATTTAATATTTCAAAACATGAGATAAACTTCCTGACACCCTTTAATTTTGAAAGCATCTAATCTATTATCAGAATACAATTTCTGTTCCTGAAGATAAATTCTAGCAAATAAACATCTCCCAGTGATGGCAAAACAGTGGTCTCACAGAACATTTCATCTGATAACAGATGTCCAGTTAAGACTCTGAATAATGGTATTTAATTTCTATGATTAAGCATTCAGATTTAAAAGCTTCTAAGTCTTCCCTGGTTTTGCAAATGTAGGTTTCCTTCTATGGAAGAAAAGCTCCTTTATGTTCCAAACAACTCTACTTCTATCCCCTATTCCAGTGCTATTACATGAAAGAAAAAGATGCTCAAGTGTCATTTGGCCTACAATTATAAATTAACTTCAAGCCATATACAGTTTCTCATCTACTACCCTTATACCCTTCTCATGTTCATTACTTTCCAAGGAGATAATAATACTGAATCCAGTAAAACTTCTCTTCCACTTCAACTTAGCTTTCTGTCAAGAAAGTTCGTATTATAGCCCCTATCTGCAATCAATGTAATAAATTACATGCAGTATAGTTCATTGATTTGCAAAAAATGGGTACTTTTTAATTAGAAATATGGTTTAAAAAATACAGTTTTCAAAACAAGTATATGTTACTGGTTTGTGCATTTTTATTAAAGAAAAATGTCTGGTTTGCAGCAAAAATAGATATTTACCTAAATAAATAAACCCCCCATACTTGTTTAAATGAACTAAATACTTGTACAAAATATTTTCAGTGGAATAATTAGAGCACAAATATATAACAGCTATTCATAGTGACTAGCACTTACTCCAATAGTTACAGTGAAATACTCCACTTTACAGTAGTAATTTACTACTATAGATCTTCTATAATTTTATTATACAGTTTAAATATTATTCAATTGGAATAATGATTGAAAACCTTGTACTTTTTTATTAAATTTTGCAGTATGAGTGACTTAATACAATTTCACAAACTGAAACTTCACACCAGCGGTGTGTGAAGAATTCTTGAGAAACCAGTTACATATTTGTTAAGCTTTTGCCTGGTTTTACCAGTTTAGTATTTCAAGTAAACACCACCTGTTCACCACACCTACAGATGCTGATTCATGAAGCAAATAGCTCTACGTCAGGTTGGCTTCAACCCCCAAAACTGCATCAGAATTTTCTTCCTGGGACAGGCCAGTCACTGTAACCAAACTGGTTATCTTAATGTTACAATTTTATTAAGAAGAAAAGAAGGTTGATATTGCTAGATACAATGCTAAAATTAAGTCACCTTCCACCAGCAGCAGTTTTGAATAAGCAAGGAAAGATCATATCAGTAAAAAATAAGTCTTAGCACTGGATAAACAAATGGGTGAGAGAAACAGAAGGCCACCTTTTCAAGGGCTGAATAGCATTGCTGCACTGAGTTAATGAATGTGAAGTTTTTGTACACGTGCCAAATAAAGGCTATTATCGTAGGTACCTGAACTACTCAGAATTCACTGGAATATCAACTTTAAGATAATGCGTGCATCAAACAGGTAAGTTTTTGCTTATGAACACAACATACAGTTCTTTGACTCATGTCCTTGACAGATACACTTTGAGCATAAGCTTTTGAATGACTTTGAGCTTAGTGTCCGTTGGGCAAGTGGTCAGAACCCACATACAATCTGACACCTTCCAGCTGGAGCAAAAAAATTATACAGTAGAAGGCCGCTCAGGTGGCAGATGAAGGCTATTCAGCTCCTCATCAGATTCATTATTCCTAGTGAAATTGCTTTGTTATGGGTCTGATAAACTCCAGTGATGTTTCCTACCTAACTTGAAATGTACCTGTGGGAAGAAAAGACCTATTCTATTCTTCAGATGCCACAAGTTAGAAAGTAGACAAACTAAAGTGTTTTTGAAACACGGACCTTGTAAGACCTCCACTTAGATGGATCTGACAAAATTTCAAAACAAAAGCAATGGATATCATCATCCCTAATGAAAAGACTATTATTTTTGTCATTCATATTTATCTAAGTGAAAAATATTGCTGATTCCAGGTGGTGGTCAGGAAGATTAAAACAAGTTCTTCCTTCCTGAAGGTATCAAGTCTATGCAAGGAGTATTCAGTGACTGGACAAAGAACAGTAAGGAACCTTATGAAATTTTTAAAAAAGACAAATGTAAAGTCTGGCAGCTGGGAAGGGAGAACCCCTTGCAACAAAGAACATGGCCTGGGGGCTGCCCAGCTGGGGAGAAGCTCTGCCGAAAAGAACCAGGGGGTCTTGGCAGACAGGAAGCTGGGCATGAGCCAGCAGTGTGCCCTGGCAGCAAAGGTGGCCAAGAGTATCCTGGGTCATAAGAACCATGGCAGCGCCAGCCAACTGAGGGAAGTGATTATCTTCCTGGAGTTGGTTCTCATTAGACCACATCTAGACCATGTATCTACTTCCCCCCCTCCCCCCCCAACCCCCAATACAGGAAAGACTTGATCAACTGAAGCAAGCTCAGCAGAGGGCCATCAGGATGGTCAGGGGCTGGAGCACTTCCCTGTGACGAGACCCTGAGGGAAGTGGGCTCCTCCTGCCTGGAGAAGAGGTGGCTTCAGGGATACCTGACATGCTTCAGTACAAGGTCATGAAGAAGACGGAGCCAGGCTCTGCACAGCGGCACATAGTGGGACAGTGAGAGACAACAGGAGCAGGAGTAAGCTGGAACAGGAGAGGTTCAGCCTGGCTACAAGGAAAACATTTATCCCCAAGAGGACAGCCCAGCAGTGGATCAGGCTGCTCAGAGAGGTTTTGGAAACCTCCAGGAAGGGAGACTGCACAAGATGACTGGCTGTCGCCCTAAGCAACCTGGTCTGACCTCACAGCTGACCCCACTGTCAGCTAAGCTAGCTAGAACCACTAGCTAGCTTAGCTAGTGGTCTCTAAGCTAGCTAGAACCACTATCCTAGCCACATATCAAGCTCAATGCTGAGGACATACGTAAGCTCTCAGGTATAAGTCATGCCAGTAGTTCCACCGAAATCACCAGGACGCTCACAGAGCTTACATTTCAGCACATGTCAGCACCTTCACAGGATGAATGGAAATTGTGTTTGACCTTTGCCACAGGAAAGCATTTGGTCATAGCTCCCCCCCTCCTTTCATATAACTTTAAAAGGACTGGCCATAATCTAATAAACTCAAGCAAGTAGCATATTAAAAAGATGGTAAACATCTCCTAGATAAGAAGGATGCAAATTCCAACTTCAATTTGCAGGTGAGTTGCTCAGTTATGCAATTCGTTCTAAAGCTTTATTTCTGCAGTAAGTCAGATTGATGGTTGTATTTGTCTAGTGTTAAACCAGTATTTTCACAGAAGCAGAATAGGGCTTCCCTGTGTCCTCTGTTCAGTTCAGCCTTTTTGGTGCATTTGATGCCCTTGCAGCATCTGTACTGCTCAGTTGTCTCTCATCCCTGTTTGAGTCACAGCGCTGCACACCACCAGCAGTAAGAACGCTGCAGGTATGTTTTACTGCAGTTATTTGTTGCAGTTCCAATATCATAGCTAGATTGTAGCTCCTATGACTGCACTGTCCCCAAAATTTTTAAAAATGTGGAAGCTTTTAATAACATCTTTTACTAACATTTCCTTGACTGAGTTACTCAACAAAAAACCCCCATGCATTATTGTTAATGAAAACAAGAGACTGCCTCTATTCTCTGACTTAAACACTCAAAAGAGTATGCATGTGTTATCACATCAATGTAAATGACAACGTACTGCATCTCTGTAGACGACAGCTAATTGCTTTTGATAGAACAAACTCTGCTGACTATTCAGCATCTTCGCAACTTATCAAATGAAGTTGTGGTTTTTTATCACACTCATCAATGCATGCAGGTAATGATACATGATCTCCAGAAGAAAAGGTGCTTTACGTCATTAAGAAATATTAAGAGAAACCTATTTGTCAGAATAGTTCAACAGACTATTTTGCTTAAACCTGAAAATCTCTGCATTACTTGTATATTAAAACCTATTTTAGTGGTATAAGAAAAACCCCCACAACATAGCCTGAAGAACAGTCTGCTTCTATGATTTGCATCAAACTGCATTGTTTTGACAACCAGCTCCTAAAACATTTGTAACTAGCTCCTAAAATGCAAATTTTCAGGGGCTCGATCTCCTGAAAGTATGCATGCGGCCTATTACATAACAATAAAGGCCTACATGTGAGGGACAGTAACAACGAGTTTAAACAACAAGTAGGCCTTGAGAAACCTATATGCCAGAGCACATAAAACACATTATTTTATACGGTCTGGTTTTTTAACATCTATTAAGAGACACCATCATATTGCTAAGTGCAAATTCTACTTTATTTAGTATCCTAAGTAGAACAAGGATAATGATACACAATTTTTTTTTAGTATATTTAGTCCTATGTCATGTATAAACAGACCCACATTTTCAAGCATTTGTGAATTTACTGCACTGATTTTTAAAGTTTCCAGTGAACTTACACCAGTCTACAGGTTGCTCATTAATTTAGCTGCTAGTAAAAGCAATGGAAAATTTTGACACTGAAATGAGAATATGATATTATTTTGTCTAGTTACTATGAAGTATATATTTAATACATAAATTTAAGAACTCATTATTTGGATTTGTCTATTTAACTGTTGTAACTCTGTAGAGTAGTATGAGCTACTGAGGCCCTGGTTATTTCAAGAAAATGAAGTCAAAATAATAAATTATCCACATGGGATGTTTTTTCTGGAAATCTGGATAATTTTCTTTTATTCTTTTGGCTAAATTTTACTTTGTTCCTTCCCAGTTGATGGAGAGGAAGACTGAGCTCTGGTCTGCTTACATTGGTCTTAACATCTATTGTTTCCTATTCACACACAGTGTGTTTCAACATATGCGGTCCTGTCTTGCTTTGAACCTTATCAAGTCTTTATCAGTCCAACTGCTAAATGACACATCTCTGGCCAGAGGGTTGCCACAGTAACTCAGTGTTGTGATAACGAATTTAAAATGCTTTGTGTGTGTAAACATACATGCACTCTACATCAAGAGCAGATAGTGATTAACAGGAAGCGCTAGGCAACAATGATATATCATATACACTAAGTCTGTTCCACAAAACACATGACCTCATTCAGTGCACAGCTAAAAATGTAATTTAAACCCCTCCTCCTCTCCCAACCACTTTACTGATGGTCAAACTTAAGATACACAGCTCATGCACCACTGAACTTAGCCCTGAACAAATAAAACCTGCTGTTGGTGAACATTTCAGAAATGGAGACTGAAATAAGGACTTGAAATTCAATAATTTCCCAACAAAAATTCTGTTTCACCATTTTTGCAGGTTCTGAAATAAAAGCACTATTCCCATGAAACATAGTTGACACCTTGCCCAGGCCTAGTTTTGGGTCCCTGCAATGACGCACTTGGATACAGGAAAGGATTGTTCAAAAAAGAATTCAGTAGGAGAGCGTCACAGTGCTGCTTTCTCCCCTGGCAATCTCCATTATTCTGTCAAGCGTTGCGTCTTGCAGGCATACACAACTACTGCATCACCTCTGCACTTGATGTGAATGCAGCTCCTTGTAAGAAGCCTATAATGATGTTTTACCAGCAAACACCAGAATGCATTAAGCAGCAAAGAAATCTATGAATTCCCAGCCCCCTTCTGCATTTCACTAGACTAAGATTCATTCAGCACTCCTCCCTCACGTGATCTCTGCAAGCTCAAGGTAAGAAAATCACAATTCTTCCAGAATCTAAGAATTTTGTGGCAACTAGAGCTGTTATACGGTGCTTTATTTTTTTTTTTGTGTTTTTCTTAGTAGAAAGGAGATTGCTCTTTTTCTGTTATTTTGTAGCTATAAAATGATTAATCAGATTTATGGTAATACTTTTTATTAGAAAATACAAATTTCATAGTATTGGTAATTACAGAAGGCTTTATCTCACAAAAGTTACAGTATTTTGCTAGTCACCCACGGTATCTTAAGCATGTAAAAGGCCCACAAAAGGATATTTCTGTGCATTTAACTCAAAACGGCATTCTTCCTCAATATGAAGTGTCTTTCATTTTCTAGCATTATGTCCTATACCTCCTTTCATTTTGCTTTCCTCCTCCCTTAAAAAAGAATAGCTAAATTAAGAGACATTTGCTGTTCACATGAAGATGGTTTCCTGCTTAAATCTGGTGTCTGGTTCATGATTCTGAGATGACTGAGCACTTTATTTTGCAAGTCTTATGCCTTCTTTGAGAAATTTTCCTCATTTAAAACAAGCAAAGAAACAGGGAGTCAATTTCAGATGCATCCCAGCAGGGCAAGTGAGACTAGTTTATTGTTTCGGAGTACAAATCATAATCATGTTCATAGTTAAGACTCAATCCATAAGACCTCCATGAAGGGACACACGAAAGAAAATTAACACATATCCAAATACCGATGCCCTTAATTTCACCTTCTCTTATGGTTTCTGATGGAATTTATGCTGCACATACACAGGCTGCAGATTATGAGGACTTTCATTTCTCATTACTCATGTAGATGTCTAGTTGATAGCAGTAGACACAGTATGCTAGGGTCCCTCTACAGTCAACAGCCACAGACTCCTGCAGGGAGAGATTCATCTCTCCTGCTTGAACTATCTGTAAGCATCTGAAGATGTACTGAATTATCCAACAGAAATGTCCGTTTCCCTTGCTAACTGTAAGGAAATCCTAATCAACTACCTGAAACTTAGACTGTAACTTTCACAGGGTTAATGTTAAGCTACTATGCCACAGGCAAGACCACTGTGAGGCAGTAAAAGAAAAAGGGCTTTGCTTTTTGTTGTGTTCCCCCCTGACAGTAATAAGCCTAGAAACAGAAAAAACACATGGCAAATTAAGGAGGAAGAGGAGATAGCTGAGAAGGAAGCTTTCTACATTGGTTTTGACCATGCTATTTTCAAAAATACCATAACACACAATTTAATTTCAAATACACTAAACCTGTGGCATAGAAGAAAAATAAATGGCTGGAAAAATAACAGGGCAATACCTGTAAAAAGGCAAAAAAGAAGAGGGTGTCAAAGTCAGGAAAAGTATCGTGCAGAGCAGGAAGGAAAAATTGCCTTTAGGGCAGTTTCTTTAGACCAGAAAGAATAAAAACAAACACAGAAGAGATCAAAGAGGAAAAAAATTAAGTCTTGGTGAGAGAAAACACAAAGATCTAGAAGAGAAAAGGTACAGTAGACTCAGGCAGCTATTTGGCGAGATCTTACATTTTATATGGATCAAAGGACGGACTTCAGAAGAGAGTGGTTCTGAGCAAGAACGCAGATTACAGAACAGATCAGCATAAACGATAGAGAATAGAGAACAGAGTTACATAGGATAGAAAGTGAAAAGGAATAGCTCAAAGTGAGGGCTCAAACAGGCAGAGAGAATTCGGGATGTAGCAGGAGTGTGTGCAATGAGTGGGAAAGCTTTTGCTAGTGTCAGTCTTGCTTGATGGTGTCAGTTTAATCTTAAGAAAACATGAGACAATCGTGAGATCTTTCGGCAAGCATTTTTAGTATGCTGTTCTCATTAAGAAGCAAGACAGTTCCCACACTCAAAGAATTGTTTCACTATACTTACCAAACTGTAAACTAGGATAATGATGTCTTAAATATAAACATACAGGTTCTCCAGATTCAAAGACGACTTTGCATTCCTGAACCCATGCCTCATTTTTCTCAGCTATATTTGTTGGTCTAATACAAGATACTACCTCCACACACAAATTTAAATTTTAACGATAACTTGCAAATTTTAAACTTTAAAAAGTGCAAATCAACACCACAAAACCGTACTCCAAAATGCATTTTCAGTTAGAATAATCAAAGTCATCAAAGAGCTAGCAGATAAACTGAATTTTTAAAGTTACATCCTACTACAACTGAGTACTTGTTGCTAAGAGCTGGATCACACTAGTACAATGGTAACTTGCAAAGTAACATTCCACATGTAATTCCTCATTACCTCTTCCCATGTTTTAACTTCCAAATTATGGTTGAAACCTTCACATTTTTCATAGTTCTGATTTGTGGCCTAAGTCTTACATTCTTTCTTCTAGCTTATGTTCAAATATACTACTACACCAAATCAACCCTCTACAAATTTGGTACACCTCTTACTTTTTAGAATCATTACTTATTATGCAATTATTTATTATCATGTAGTATTTATTAGAATTACATTTCATCAACTACCATTGTTATCTTCCCATTAGCCCTTTTTGGCAATGCTTAAACAAGCACTGACACCTCCTTCTTCAGGATTCAGTTTTAATGAAGACTCCTGTCTAATAATATTCTTTTAAAATAACATGGAATAGTAATTTATAAGGTTAGAGAACAGAATTATCACACAGTATGTACATTTTTCTTCTCTCCAGGACTTTTGCAGTCTTCTCCATTAGAATGGATTAAAAACCCAATAAACTAACAAAAGAAGACATCAGACTGCAAGACATACACACAATTTTGCATTCATTATTGAGCAAATGATTTTTAAGTACAATCCATTAAAAGCATATTATAGGTGGAATTTAGGCTGGAAATAACTGTTAATTGCCAGCATGATCATCTTACATGGCTTTTTCTAGACAAATTGATTTTTGCTAAGATATGCAGGCATAAAAATGCATCTTTAAAGGATAATGAACTGAATATGAAAGCTACAAATCATTAAATCCAGTTAATTCAGGAAATTTTGTAAAACATCCTTGGAAGCGAGGTATTTTTCTGCTCTACAACCGCTGAAAGCAAGAGGCAATCATGATTCACTATAGGAGGGCACCAATACCATTGATTTCTATGCAGTCTACCTGCATTCAGCAACAATGTGAGTTGGTACTTTGTGGCCTTATGTATGATCAAAGCTCCATTTTAAAGATCCTGTAGGTACACACAGTAGGAGACAGCCCTGCCCCAAGCACTTTACAGTCTAAACCTGAAATGAAAGTTAAAAAAACAGTATATGAAGTAAATTCTCCAATGTCACAGACCAGATAACTGTGAAAACAAAGCATAAACAAGGCCCTTTTTAATATTCTGTTACCATTACTGTGACATCTATTCACAATGTTTCACTAAGGAAGGGCAGATTTGACTTCCCCTGAAGTCACTGGCAAGTTCATCACTGCATGCAATATATTTCACGTCTAAGTGTCTTTATCATTTTGTCTTGTGTGATCTCTATGTGATTACAGACTTTTCCAGTATCCCTGTTGTTATAAACTAAGGTAATTGCTTTATTGTAAATGTGATATTTATTTTTTTTTTGCTTCCAAATCATATCTTTCTTGATCTTTTGTAATTTCTTGGTGATTCCATCTTAAAACTACCTGAATGACAGTTTAATGGAAGAGGCAGCTCTACCCATAACTCCAACAGCCAAGGCCATAAGGAAAGGGTCCCTTTGTCTGTCACAACCTCTTTACTGCTAACTTTCCACATGGCAAGCACCACTACACAATAAAATTAATTGTTCTTGTAACACACCTCATCTACATCATTTGCAAAGACCAGTGAGATAAGTTCCTTATAGCTTTGCTATAGAAAAAAAAAGAAATTAAATTGTTACATTGGTAGAAATCTTGTCCCATCCCTTTGGAAAACCTATCAATGTGTCTCTTGTCCATTTTCCTTTGCTTAACATAAGCATCAAGAACTAGATGCACCACAGTAAGGAATTTACTTACACAATTCCTGGAAAAAAACTTTGTCAGCTGTTCAAGAACTATCTGTGGTCACCGAGAAACTTCTTGATCCTCTTGTCTCCAAGTCCAGCATTTTGAAAAAGCTTTCTTCATTTCCATCACCAACAGCTATTATCAGTAAGGGCAGTTACTCCTGACTTACCTGTCCTTTTTTCTCAGCATATACATCTAACATCAGCCACTATCCCAGGAGCTTACATAGGCCTGAGGGATTTGAACAGAAAAAACAACCCTACCTATTCTTCATTACTTCAGAAGAACTGAGAACTTCCAAATTCTTTTTCAGGTAACTAAACAAATCTTACCTTCCTACAGCCTAGACAATATTAAAGCAAAATTGTACACGGCACTGCATACAGATGTCATTTTAAAAATAATTAGAAAGGCATTGTCAGTAAAAAAAAATATTTTGGTTTCTTTTGAACAAGAACAACATCAGTCTATCATAAAAGCCATACGTCACCTGTATTAAGAGTTGGAAGAAGAGTGTTCAGTGAAATACATCATATTCAGTCTGGAAGCATGAGAAGGTATGCTATCATTCAGACAACTTCACAGGAAGAACTGCCACTACTTCAAATAGAGCAATTGTTTATGTGCGAGAAGAGTTTTATGCATCTAGTTAATAACACTGAAGCTAAAATTACATATGTCTTTGGAGTATTAGACCAAAAAGGAGTAATACAAAAGTGCAATCCAGAATATGGAATACCGGAGCAAGGGTACAACATGAAACTAACAGCCATAGCTTGCTGCGAGCTAAAACCAGAAGCATCTGTCAAAAGCCATATAAAGTAAGATTCAGATGGCAACAGAAGAAATAAATCAACTGAAAGCTAAAAAGGAAATTAAGCAAAGAAGCCACTGAAAGATCTCTGCAAGAGACCATTTAGAAAGCATGACTTAGATGAAAGTTTTTGGAAGTAGAAATCACTGTAATAGAAGCAGAAACATCCAACTTCTTTCTCCTTTGAAATCCAAATTATACAACTATTCATAACTGGCCTTATTTTAACTTATCGGTAATTGAAGAGTTGCTGATTAACCCAAGGAGAGCACAAAAACCTTTGTCTTAAAGAAAGTTCATATCTCTATTCCTTGTAGCACATTTAGTCCTCAGCAGCAAAGAATATGCGCAAAAGGTCAGATGAAGATGGTAGTACCACAGGGAAAAACTGGAAAAACAGCTGTCCGAAGAAATACTTGTTCTTGGATGCTCTTAAAGAGGAGAAGGTTGAAAACTCAATGAAGAGATGCAATGATAAACAGGTTACATAGAACTAACAACACAGTAGCAATATCCATTGTTATGGTGCAGAAGAGGAGCAGCATAAATCAAATGTTCTTCAAGCAGGACACAGAAAGAAAGGCTATAAGGGACAATTTCAGGCCAAGTATAGGGAAATATCGTAACTGAGGCTAGTATTTTGGCTAAAAATACAGAATGGCGATTATAAATCCAATCGTTTTGAAAAGTCAGTTCTGAAGAAGGGAAGAGTGAGTGCTACTAAGGTTATTTAATGGAACTGGTTAGGGTCAGTTTGGCACAGTGACCCAGCACAACGGTTTCCATAACAATTCCCGTGATACTCCTTCAGTCAGAGAATGTTCTCTAAGAAAACTATTATTCATTCTCAGTCCAAAGAAAGAGAAAAAATAAGTCCCCTTTCTGTTATATCCCCATATTTGCATTTTTGTAGCAGCACCATACTGCATGCTTATGTTCAATTTAGCACTCCCAAGATCCTGTTTCTCTAATACTGTTTCTTAGTCAGCATTCCCACATTTTGTTTTTGTTGTTTTTAATACTGAGTGAGAACCTCTTTGTATTCATCTTGATTACATTTTACTCTGCTAACATCTGCCTCTCTGTTAACTGCTCTACTTCCCACAGCCTTTTATGTCCAACTTCGCAAATGTTAGCAAGCCCTCTTAGATTAATTTGTGTCAGCAAATATGATTGGTGCAGTCTTCATTCTTTCCTTCATTTGCTCTATTTTCTCATGACAATCTTCTTGCAAAAATTTTAAACTAATGCACACATTGCTTCAGTACCTCATGGAAGTCACGTAACTCATAAATCTGTATCTATTAGATTTCCTATTTTCACTGAATTTGTTACATGAAAACATTCAGGTAAGTAGGGGTGCACAGAAGCAGACTTCATCAACTGAGTTATATCACTATCAGTGTATACTCAAACACTGAGGGATGTAAATGCTACATAGCACTTCCTCAAATATATTTTTATTTTCAGTTTATCAGTAATTTATGAGGTCTCTTCCCCCCCCCGCCACCTTGAAAAATAGGAGAGTCTTATGTACTACTTATTTTATGATCTGTACACACTTGTGACTGCAGTTCTGCATGTATGCAACAGAGCATCAAAACAGTCCGTTGGATGTGTGCCCTCTTCCATTCTTCTTTACCTCCTCATGTTCTTAATGAGTCCCCAAAAGATAACCATCAACAATTCTGAAACCTCTTTTGCCAGTTCTTTAGAATTTTGCTACCTGGTACTGCTGCCTTTACACACTGAAATTACAAAAGGCAGTGAAGCAACAAAGTCATACCTGCCAAATGCAAGTCACTGACTATCCAGGCTCACTCCCCCATTCCAGCAGATTTCAAAATGCAGTCAAAGGAAAGATTAGTGAGCAAAATGGCCTGCCGTTACAGATAGGAGAAAATGAAGCAGGTTTTGCCTTTAACGAAACTTCAGGACTTTTACTTGTAGAGGTTTAGCCAACGTTTTGGAAAAGGTACTGACCTAAGGGAAGAAGTCTCTTTTCCAAACTCTCTCCAAAGATTGTCTTCATGCAGGCAATGTTTTAAAAAGCAAAAGATACTACAAAGATATCCACACCAGTCTGTAGGCTTGCTTGAGGAAAGAAAAGTCATATCTTTGTGTAGGAAAGTGAATTATCGGAACTCAGCAAAGAAAGGAATAACAATTCAATCGTACTATGCTACCCTTTGGTATGCTAAAAAATTACTACACACAAGAGAAACAAAGGTTATAGTAAAAGGAAGCTATTGATTTTAAGGACTGAATTTAAACTTAGGAAATTTTTATGGCCTTATATTTCCTTAATGAACTTTTCCTCTGTTAACAAAGCAAAGCATAAAAACTGTGTATTTGACAGCTAGCTGTTGGTTTCAGGACAAAAAATCTACAAAACCGCAGCCTCAGCTATATAAAGCAGTTTGACTGAAAATATCTCAATTCACTGCAGTGAGTAGTACAGGATAGCAATATTCTTTTAGAGACATATTCTGTTCTCTGGGGGAATTAATACACATACAGATCAAAAGCTAAGAGGTTGTTCCTTACTCCTACTGCGAAATACCCGAGAGAATTTATTCCTCAAGAATCAAGAATGTTAAGCAGCCTCCCCAATGAATGACACCAAAAATACAGGCTAAAATGTGAAGATTCATTAATGTCTTTGCTTTTACTTCCTTGCTGAGTATATACTTAAACAACGCCATTTGCACTATTTCATGCCAATGAATCATAACTAGTGTTTTTTTCACAAATCAAGTCTTCCTAAACTGAGCAGCAATTTTAAAACATCAGGGTAACTTTAAAAGTGCAAATTTAGATCTCCCACTTCCAGAAACTTTTGTTTTCTTTTCTAAAATCCTTTTCATTTGTCTAGTAGCTAGCTTTCCAAAGCCATGAATCTGACTAGGACACAGCATGCTGCTTTAAATGCACTTTAAAAATCTCAATGCCTTTTGTACCAAAGAAGCCTTGTATCCCTTCACAAACTAGTTTTACACGAGAGATGTGGAGCCCAAGTGCTGATGTTCACATATGGTTCAAAAATTTAATGTTTACCACACATTTTGAATGTTGAGTTTGGGGACAAACTCAACAAATCAGTGCTCATAGAAAGAAATTCCCAAAAATGTTCTTATTCAAATTAGATTATATGTAAGGTTGGGCAATTTTACAGCATTTCTAGCACTTTAAGAATTGATGATCTTGTCATACTACCTGTTCTCATAACATCTCAGCTATTTAAATCAGAAGAAAACAGTCTTTTCACTTTTGGAACGTTATATAACAATATTCTAATTCAACTATAAACACATTTTAGGGAAGCTGTTTCTCAAGATCTCTTCATAGTTAATGCCCTTGGAGAGAGGATGCCGGGCTAGCCAGACTTGTTTAATCCTTTTGGTTGAATCTTAACACTCCACTGGTAACTGATCAACTGTCTCCCAGTTGGTACAGTAACATGAGGTCTTGGCAACCATCTAGTTCTCATGAAAAAATTGGAAGATGTTTTAGCTAAGCTGTAGAGAAAATGTAGGCTTCTACAGGAGCATCCTGATGATAGGAAAGAATCTAATTTATATGTCATTCTCACGTCAATGATCTGCAGAATATAATCCTACAAGGAATGATTAGCTTCTGAAGTTGCTAGGCCAGAGGAAAAAGGGTAAACGCATCTGCACTAAATTCAAAAGGGTAAATTAGTAGACATTACATCAGTTTGAAAAAGAAACACGCAAATAGTAATGTAGCAAACCAGAAAAAGACAAAAAAACCTTTGACAAACCATGACACATTAGTTCCTATTAGGAAAGGCTACTCGTCAACATAGTCTCTTCTGTACAAATTCATGGATTTTCTCTTACAAAAGGTTCCCAAATACCCACTAACTTCAGGAAAATCTGTTGCATTGTGCTCCCTATTGCAGAACATTAAATATTCTTGTTTAACGACCAAATCTAACAAACCTTATTCACATCCTTTTTCCCGTACTCTCCGGTAAGACTAGTTACAAGTGCAAGGACTACTTTTAGGAGGAAAAATTGTGGGATAAGGCTTACAGGTTGAAGAAGTAACATTTCAGGAACAGGAGGCGGTCACACAGCTACCTGCTTGATTATAATGTACATGAGTAAGAGCATTTATGCTTACATTAAGAGCATATATGAAGTTGTATATTCAGCCTTAACTTTCAGATTTTCATACTGAAGTTACTGCAATGTAGAAAAGTAATGCTGAATTAATGTGGGGATTTTTCCACTTAATTCAAATATCATTCCTCATGACATTTCAGGTCCAGGAAAAAAGTTAAGATAGGCTTATGTAGAAAGGCTTGGGGCAGGTAAAAAGAACTTGTGGGGTTTTTTTGATGTAAAAAAAAAAGAGTTCTGTTAGAGTGCAATACTTGGCTAACTTTTGTTTTACTCAGATTATGTTCTTCTATTTCTTGCTATTCTCAGCTGTGGTTAGGCCCTTTAAAATTCACAATGACCCTAAACATTCCTTGCCTTTCGTTTTCTGATTAAGAAGTTCTCTTATACCCCTAAGTAGTAAATATTAAATGCTGTAAAATATCATTTTAGTAAAACAGTTCAGTATTTAACCTGAATACATGAGAATTACTTAAGTGTTCATGACACCCACAATCAAATGCATTCAACACGGCTCACACTTGTAGCTGTGTGAAGGCACTGAGCCAGTGGGTTTTAGAGATTTGTCATCTTATCCTAGACCAGGACAGTACTGAAAAATTATACTGATGTATAATACTCTGCAGTGTTCATGAGGATAAGAAAGTTTAAAATTAAAAATAATGAAGGCCATACCAAAGACAGACTTGAGCAGAATGGCTACTCTCATGCTACAGACACTATTCATTTGCTGCATAAACAAGGAGGACTTGGGGGTGTCGGTTGATGAGAAGCTCAACATGACCCAGCCACGTGCACTAACAGCCCAGAATGCCAACCGTCTCCTGGGCTGCATCCAAAGCAGCATGACCAGCAGGTCGAGGGAAGGGATTCTCTTCCTCTACTCTGGTGAGACCCCCCTGCAGTACTGCTCTGGGACCCCCAACACCAGAAGGACATGGACATGTTGGAGCGAGTCCAGAGGAGGCCACAGAGACAATCCAAGGGCTGGAGCACCTCTCCTAAGAAGACAGGCTGAGAGAGTTAGGGTTGTTCAGCCTGTAGAAGACAAGGCTCCACGGAGACCTTAGAGTAGCCTTCCAGTACCCAAAAGGGGACTACAAGAAAGCTGGGGAGGGACTTTCTACAAGGTCGTGGAGTGACAGGACAGGGGGTAATGGCTTTAACCTGCAAGAGGGAAGATTTAGATGAGGTATTAGGAAGAAATTGTTTACCATGAGGGTGGTGAGGCACTGGAACAGGTTGCCCAGAGAAGCTGTGGATGTCCCATCCCTGGAATTGTTCAAGGCCAGGTTGGATGGGGCTTTGAGCAACCTGGTCTGGTGG